>NC_142079.1:13770000-13957500 GCF_059756535.1 Pantherophis guttatus | reverse complement strand
ACCCCGCCCAAGCAGGAAACCCTACACCATTTTTGACAAATCGCAGTCCGGTCTCTTCTTGAAAGCTTCCAGTGATGAAGCTCCCACAACTTCTGAAGGCAAGTCATTCCACTGAATATAGAATAACAGAGTTGGAAGGGACCTTGTAGGTCATCTAGACCAACCCCCCACCCAAGCAGGAGACCGTACACCATTTCTGAGAGATGGCAGTCCAGTCTCTTCTTGAAAGCTTCCAGGGATGAAGTTCCCACAACTTCCGAAGGCAACTTCTGTTCCATCGGTTGATTGTTCTCACTGTCAGGAAATTCCCCCTTATTTCTAGGTTGAATCTCTCCTTGCTCAGTTTCCATGCACGCCGATTTCACCTGCTGTTTGGTGCAGCTAAAGGGCCCGTCCGAATTATTTATCTGCCCTTATAGGACAAAGTTGCCACTATCAATTCAATTTAGACCCAGCCTTTTTCCCCCCCAAGGAATCTGGAACACTCCTATGTTATCCCCATAACACCCCTGCGAGGTAGGCCAGTGAGCCACCACAGCAGAAGGTGAAGCTCTCCCCTGCTCTCCCTAATCCTATTCCAACTCTGTACAGATAGTCCTCGACTTACAACAGTTCATTGAGTGACCGTTCAAAGTTATAACAGCACTGAAAGAAGTGAGTTACGACCGTTTTTCACACTTATGACCGTTGCAGAATCCCTATGGTCACATGATCAAAATTCAGATGCTCGGGTCTCTGACTCATACTTATGACGGTTGCAATGTCCCGGGGTCATGCGATCCCCTTTTGTGTGATCTTCTGGCAAGCAAAGTCCACGGGAAAGCCAGATTCACTTAACAACAGTGTTACTCATTTAACAACTTCCAGTGATTCACTTAACAACCGTGGCAAGGAAGGTCGTGAAATGGGGCAAAGCTCACTTAACAAATGTCTCACTTAGCCACAGAAATTTTGGATTCCATTTGTGGTCGTAAGTCAGAGGAATCAAACAAGGACCAGTTTTCTGTTTCTCGAATCCCTGAGGACCGGGATTGTCTGTGTTGGGTTTGGCAAGCTGGGAGCAGGCTGTCCCCTAAGCCACCATGACAAATCTCTTCGACTAGCACGAGCCTGGTGAACTTCTGCCTAAATGAGTCAGGCAGCCCACAGATGGCCCTCCTCCAAACCCACACAGGGAAATTTGCAAAAGACAACAAGGATGCTCCAATTAGGATTTCTGCCCCGAGCCAAGGGGGATGGGATGGATGGCCTTCCGGGACCCTTTCCAAGCCGAGACGCCCACCATGGTAGCTGCAATTGGTCCCGTGCAGAAGAAGAAGAAGAGGAGGAGAATCGGCTTCGACCCACCACTGCATTCCTCCTCTGGACCCACGTCCCGGTTTTACTCCTCCCGACTCAAATCCTTCTGCAGGTTGCAAACAATCCTGCCTGCGTAGCCACCCCTCCCTGTTCCTGGGTTGCTGCCGCAGGGCTCCCCCCCCCCTTCCCTCCCAGGCCAAAAATCCTCCTCCCCAACTTTGAATGCCTGGCAGCCGCTGGCACCGTGCCTCCCTCTCTCCTCCGCTGCTGCGGCGCAGCATAAATTATAAACAACGCCTGACCTTTGCTCTGATTTCTTGCGGCATCCCGTGCGTGGCGCAGCTCTACTTCCCCCGCCCCGGGGCATTCAGCATCCCAGCAGCGTTCTTCCCCCCCCCTCTCCCCACACACACACCATTGTGCAAGCTCACACCAGGGCACCCGCAGGCAACACTCCCCCCCACCAATCACCAAGGCAACCCCAGCCCAGCGCGATAACTTATCTCCCCCAGAGCACAGGGGCTCCTGTAAACAGTGCGTGGAGCGTGCGGCCAGGGCTGTGCTTCAAAGGCGCTGTGCCTCGGCTGTTTTGTTTCCCCCTTCTTGGGACCTGTTCTTGGCATGGCTCTCCGACACACTTCGAGCGTACAAACAGCACAAGCGCTTCCAAGCTCCCTTGGCTGGCCCAGAGGGATCAGGAAGGGAGGGGAGGGGAGGGGGGGTGTATGCCTTTATAGGGCCCCCCCATCCCACCTTCTGCTTAGCTCTGCTTTTGGGGGGGGGAAACGAAGAACGGGTGAATTGGGGACGAGACGAAGACTTTTCCTGGGGTTCTTTCCCGCGCCTTCGGAGAGATTTCCGTACGTACCCCGTGAAGCTGCCCCCTCTCCATCATGGGGGGGGGGGTGGTAGGGGGTGGTTCAACCAGTCCTTTTCAGAAATAATCCCCTCCCACTTCTCTGGGTCAGGAAAGGACAGGAGAGAGGGGTGTCCCTTGGCCTCCGGTGGAAGATAACAAGTAGGGCGGAGGGAATTTGTTTTTTCTTTTTTGTTTTTTTTCCTTTCCCGGCCAAATGTTTCGTGCGCCTCTCCTTTCGTTCTCGGGAACCCGGCTCACCTCCCAGGCCTGTTCTCCCCGGGACTTCAGCACTACCAGTGTCCCTTCTGCCTGCAGCGCTCGAGGCCTCTTCATCGCTCGGCCATCCCCGTGTGGCGTGCTTCACGCTCTCCGGCTCAAATGGCTTCCTGGGGATTTGCATAGTTGAGCCATGGACTCGCCACGACATTCCTGTTATGATTTTGCAATCTACTGGAATAACACGGCCCCGCTCTGCGCCCGTCAACGAGCCGAGATGAGTCATGAGCTATAAAACCACCGCTCTCGTCACCGGGAACCTTCGGGGCTGGCTACAGCCTTGGCGTGATTCATCTCCGCCGAGGCCAACGTTAACCCTCCAGCGCAACGCTCTCCACACCATCGAGCGCCCGGCTTTTGAGGTCACAGAGTCCTCCCCGGGGGCATGTGCGTAGTACACAAGCACACACATACACACGTGTGCAGTTGTGTTATGCACAGCGTGCCCCACCACGTAACAATAAAGCCCTTTTATACACTGCGGATATTTCTCGCCCCGGGTTCTTTTTTAAAACCTTTAGAGGGGTGGGGGTGCAAAGGAAACACACAACAACGTTTTTGTCCTGGGTCAAAACAGCCTCCTGTTCAAACCACAAATGCAGGTTTTCTTCAACCGTAAAATGAGTCATCACACTAGTGGTGCATGTGTGTTTGTGTGTCTGTCTCTGCCTAATTGTCAGTTTGTGGAAGTGGGCAAAGGGGGTCGTTGGCTTTGCAAATTTGCAATTCTCTCTAGAGGGATACAACCACTGTCCGATCCTAAACCGCCCTCGTTTGAGATCCGCCGACCGACCGACCATCCTACCTAACTTCATCTGGTTTAAGGAGTAGGCCCAGGTCACACAATTTGCTATTGCAATGTGGTGTGTCTGCATGCAGTAGTAACAAAGCTAAACAGCCAAACAACCCAAGTAGACTTCAGACCCTCAATGCAACCTCTACCTCCAAAGCCTGTTGCCTAAACCAAAACTTTATTAAAACTAACTGAACCCCTAACTTAAGTATTCATCTAAAGCCAGGGGTGTCAAACTGGATTTCTTCGAGGGACGGATCACTATTGTAGTTCTCCTCCTAGGGCCGGGCCAGGGATTGGGGTGGGGGCACATCCAGCAGCATCCTGCCGGCCAAAACAGGGCATGGGGGGAGCACATGAGCCCCCCCCCCATGCCCAGTTCTCGGCCTGAACGGCCAAAATGGTTATCCTCCAACTCTCCCTGCCTTTAATTTTTCAAAAAAATATATTCCCCTGCCTCCCAGAAGCACCGCCGGCCATTTGGGTTCGATAAAATCCACAGAGAAGACATGCAGCAAAAATAACACTAAGGCAGGTAGTCCTCGACTTACGACCTCAATTCAGCCCAACATTTCTCTTGCTAAGTGAGACATCTGCTAAGTGAATTTTGCCCCATTCTAGGACCTTTCTTGTCACAGTTGATAAGTGAATCGCTGCAGCGGTTAAGTTAGTAACACGGTCGTTAAGTGAATCTGACTTTCCCATTGATTTTGCCTGTCGGAAGGTCGCAAAAATGAATCACATGACCCTGGGACCAGGGGTGAAATCTAGCAGGTTCTGGAGAACCGGTAGCGGAAATTTTGAGTAGTTCAGAGAACCAGCAAATGCCACCTCTGGCTGGCCCCAGAGTGGGGTGGGAATGGAGATTTTGCAATATCCTTCCCCCAGGAGTGGGGAGGGAATGGGGATTTTGCAGCATCCTACCCCTGGAGTGGGGTGGGAATGGGGATTTTGCAGTATCCTTCCCCCAGGAGTGGGGTGGGAATGGGGATTTTGCAGCATCCTTCCCCTGGAGTGGGGTGGGAATGGAAATTTTGCAGCATCCTACCCTTGGAGTGGGGTGGGAATGGAGATTTTGCAGCATCCTTCCCCCAGGAGTGGGGTGGGAATGGAGATTTTGCAATATCCTTCCCCCAGGAGTAGGGAGGGAATGGGGATTATGCAGCATCCTTCCCCCAGGAGTAGGGAGGGAATGGGGATTTTGCAGCATCCTTCCCCTTGAGTGGGGAGGGAATGGGGATTTTGCAGCATCCTTCCCCTTCCACGCCCACCAAGCCATGCCCACAGAACTGGTAGTAAAAAAAATTGGATTTCAACACTGCCTGGGACGCTGCAACTGTCATAAATATGAGTCAGTTGCCAAGCGTCCAAATTTTGATCATGTGACTGCTGCACCAGTCTGTAAAGGTGGAAAAACAGTCATAAGTCACTTTTTTTTCCAGTGCCGTTTAAACGGTCACTAAATCAACTGTTGTACATTGAGGACTGTCTGTATAATCTCCAGGGATCTACCCAATCAGATCTTGACTACTTTTTTATAACCAGCAGAGGAGAACCCATCCAAATCTCTGGTGTCAGGCAGATTCCATCTCCTGCCTGGTGTCAGGGTTCCGATGGATGGCTGGTGGGACTCTTAACGTTGATTAGTTCTGGACCAGGGTTTCTCAACCTTGGAAGCTTGAAGATGGGTGGACTTCAACTCCCAGAAAGTTGCCAAGGTTGGAGACCCTGGCTGGGGAACTCTGGGAGTTGAAGTCCTCCAGGCTTTAAACTGCCAAGGTTGGAGACCCTGACTAGGGAACTCTGGGAGTTGAAGTCCTCCAGGCTTAAAGCTACCAAGGTTGGAGACCCTGGCTGGGGAACTCTGGGAGTTGAAGTCCTCCAGGCTTTAAACTGCCAAGGTTGGAGACCCTGACTAGGGAACTCTGGGAGTTGAAGTCCTCCAGGCTTTAAACTGCCAAGGTTGGAGACCCTGACTAGGGAACTCTGGGAGTTGAAGTCCTCCAGGCTTAAAGCTACCAAGGTTGGAGACCCTGGCTGGGGAACTCTGGGAGTTGAAGTCCTCCAGGCTTTAAACTGCCAAGGTTGGAGACCCTGACTAGGGAACTCTGGGAGTTGAAGTCCTCCAGGCTTAAAGTTGCCAAGGTTGGAGACCCTGGCTGGGGAATTCTGGGAGTTGAAGTCCTCCAGGCTTAAAGCTACCAAGGTTGGAGACCCTGGCTGGGGAACTCTGGGAGTTTAAGTCCTCCAGGCTTAAAGCTACCAAGGTTGGAGACCCTGGCTGGGGAACTCTGGGAGTTGAAGTCCTCCAGGCTTAAAGCTACCAAGGTTGGAGACCCTGGCTGGGGAATTCTGGGAGTTGAAGTCCTCCAGGCTTAAAGCTACCAAGGTTGGAGACCCTGGCTGGGGAACTCTGGGAGTTGAAGTCCTCCAGGCTTAAAGTTGCCAAGGTTGGAGACCCTGGCTGGGGAACTCTGGGAGTTGAAGTCCTCCAGCTTTAAAGTTGCCAAGGTTGGAGACCCTGGCTGGGGAACTCTGGGAGTTGAAGTCCTCCAGCTTTAAAGTTGCCAAGGTTGGAGACCCTGGCTGGGGAACTCTGGGAGTTGAAGTCCTCCAGCTTTAAAGTTGCCAAGGTTGGAGACCCTGGCTGGGGAATTCTGGGAGTTGAAGTCCTCCAGGCTTAAGGTTGCCAAGGTTGGAGACCCTGGCTGGGGAACTCTGGGAGTTGAAGTCCACCCATCTTCAAGCTTCCAAGGTTGAGAAACACTGTTCTGGACCTTTTCAAGGCCCTCCATCTTTCACGATTGACCCTTTGAGTAGTTGGGCACTTCTGGACCCTTTCAAAGAGACGGTCCTCCACCTTTCATGATTGACAGCTCCTCCTGTCCCTCGCTCCTGGCCATGTTGACTAAGACAGGAAGGAAATGGGAGGATCAACCTAGAAGAATGCTTGTCTTGCCAGCTCTCCATTAGTCATCCAATAGTATTTGTGGGTTAATCCAAGGCACACAGCAACATGTGGCCATCCACCCATCCATTTTTCACTGGGCTTTTTTTTTACATCTCTCTCTCTCTCTCTCTCTCTCTCTCTCTCTTCCATCTTGGCTTGGTGCAAGTTTCCTCGTAGAAAGGCTGTTTCCAATTCATCCAGCCTCTACAGTCATCCAGAAAGTCTCTGCAAGCCATTGTCCTTCCGTTATTTTTAAACCACTAAATTGGAGGGTGGAGGAAACCAATAGAGGATCTTAGCTATAGCTTAAGGTGGAACTGTGGGTGCTCTCTGAGCTTGGTGATTTTCTGGCAGACGTCTCATGACCCAACTAGGTAACATCATCAGTGCTAGAAGGGAGTGGAGATTGGGAGGAGGAGGAGGAGGAGGAAGAGGAGGATTATTATTGTGGGGTCCTCGGTGCTCTCTGAGCTTGGTGCTTTTCTGGCAAACGTTTCATGACCACACTAGCTGACATCATCAGTGCTAGAAGGGAGTGGGATTTTCAGAATGGAGAAGGAGAAGAGAGAAGGGAGGGAGGAGGAAGAGGAGGACTGTGGGGTCCTCGGTGCTCTCTGAGCTTGGTGCTTTTCTGGCCGCCTCTCAGGAAACAGCCTGAGCGGCCACTTCGGGCCTGAAGTGGCCGGCTCCACGCCTGCGCGGAGGCCCCATGCCTGCTCGATATCAAAAGAACCGCCCAGGCCGCCCAGGATTGATCAAGGTTTGCCCAGGTGTAATCAAGGCTCGAAAGCCAGATCACCACCCAGGCCGTCCAGGAGTAATCAGGATTTGCTAGCCCAGATGGGGTCCAGCTGGGGATGTGAGGCGTTGCATGGCTGGGAGGGTGGAGCTAAAGGGGTAGAGTCGCGGGGTGGAGCGTGGCAGCTTTAAAAAGGTGGTGGGAGCACAGAGCAACTACCGTGTTTCCCCCAAAATAAGACATCCCCTGATAATAAGCCCAATCGGGCTTTTGAGCGCACGGCAAGAAGGCCGAGCATTTATTTCAGGGTTCAGAAAAATATAAGACAGGGTCTTATTTTCGGGGAAACACGGTAGAGCTGACAATATTTCACTGAGACTGCACTGGGTGATTGTTGGAACGTGCCGGAGCGCGAAGGTAATGACATTGCAACAACCTTCACACTGTTGTCTGGAGTTTTCCTTTACCGCGCCGTTCCGGAACCTGACAGTAACATTATCAAGGGCTGATGATATTACCTAGTACGTATATCACTAGATATTATCTAGTGACCTAAATGTAACTGATGATGTAACCTAGTTGGGTCATGAAACGTCTGTAAGCAAACCTCGAAGCTCAGGGAGCACCAAGGACCCCAGCCCTCCTCCTCCTCCTCCTCCTCCTCCTCCCTGGAAACCTCACTCCTTTCTAACATTGATGATGTAACCTAGTTGGGTCATGAAACGTCTGCAAGAAAACCGCCAAGCTCAGGGAGCACCAAGGACCCCACAGTCTTGAGGAGGGTGGGCCAATTCCTCCCACCCTCTTGAACTTATGATGAAGCCCACCTGCTCAAATGGTCTAATGATGCTTTCTGAGAAATGTCTGGGATGAACCTTTGGAGAGCAGGAGAGTTTTCCATAACTACGAGCCACCAAAAGGAGACAACTTGAGGATCCAATCATAAAGGGTAATTGAGAGATACAAAAATTCAGAGGCAAACAAAGTCTTCCCCCCCCCCCAAAAAAATCAGGAAAACAAAATCTCCAAATAATTAAAGTATCTGACGGATGCCCTAATTAAATCGAGCCAAGCTTCAAAAGAAATCCAGTTGTTTATTAGGAGCTTCATGTTGGCACGTTCCCAAGTGAAGCCAGCTCTGACCCTACGTAATTTACGCTCCAATTATGACCCTGTTTCCCCCCTCCCCCCAAGGTGTGTCATCAATCACATTCTGCAATGGAGCACTCCCCTCAGGCCGCTGTGGGTAACCCTGGGAGACAGCCTTGAGAGAGATAAGTCTGGAATGTGCATCTGTCTTTGGCTGTCGTGCCGTTTCATCGGTTTCCCATCCCCCTTGATTATGTCAACTCGAGAGCAGACCAGGGATGCTTTGCGAGTTGACATAAAGTTTTTTTATTTTCTACCCAAAAACGGCAGTCCAACCGCCATCTCTGCTTGCAAGCCTCCCACCCACACAGACCACAAACGAGCATGAAAAGATCCTTTAAAAGCCACCTCAGCTCCTTTTCCAGGTAAAAGCAGAAACTATAAAGCCAGTGAGACATTTCATCACCACCTGAAGAGCTTCCAAGTCTCCTCCGCACGGTGAAACTTTTTACAATATTTTCACCCGCAGCTCCGGTTTCTCCTAGCGTGCATTTTGCAAACCCAGGTTGTCCTCGACTTACAACCGTTTGTTGAGTGACCACTCGAAGCTACAACGGCACTCGAAAAAGCGACCGATGACCGTTTTTCGCGCTTAGGACCGTTGCGGCACACACACACACACACTGGCGGTCACGGGATCAAAATTCACACCCTCGGCAACTGGTTCGTATTTATGACGGTTGCAGTGTCCTGGGATCACATGATCCCCTTTTGCGACGTTCTGACAATGGGGAAGCCAGACTCACTTAACAACCGCAGTCATACAAAGAGGTGGTATTCAGCCGGTTCAGACCGGTTTCGCCCGAACCGGTAGCAGAAATTGTGGGTGGGCCTGCCGACTCGCCCCGGCTCTATGCTGTCCTATTTAGGCATGTTTTTGAGCTCAGGCACATGTGCGGAAGGGGCGCATGAGAGTAAAGAGAAGGCGCGGAATGCCAGGCGCACGCACGGAAGGCAGGCATTATGCTACTACGTGCAAACCAGTAGTAGCATAATGTAAAACCCACCTCTGGCCATATACTGAACAACTGTGGCCAGAAAGGACATAAAACAGATCAAAACTCGCTTAACAAATATTCTCACTTAGCAAGGTGGATTTTGGCCTCAATTGTGGTCATAAGTCAAGGACTACCTGTATTACAGGCATCTATCTCTTCCCCCACCCCACCTCCGCTAATACCTGGTTTTTCTTCTCTGTTCTCCAAGCAAGGCTACAATCTCTCGCTTAAGTCTCGTTGCTGTCTTACGTCCAAATGGCTAAAAGTGAACTAGCAAAGTTTGGCACCCTAACAAACATCTCAGACTAAATAAACCAGCTCTGGAGCTCCGAAAATAACAAGGCAGTTCCAGGAATAAACAGGAAGAATCACAAATCTGGATTCCCCGGCTGTTTTTTCTGCTAAACAGGGATTTCCCCTTAATATTGATTTTTTTAACACTCAACAAATTCATCCTCCGCCATGTTAAACAAATGCACCGGAGGTATTATTCAGTCATGTCCAGAAGGGAATTTTTCCGTCTTTTTTTTAAAACTGCAGAACTCCTGATCAAGAGTAAACGAGGTTGTCCTGAAGGCTGTAGTGTGTGTGTGTGTGTGTGTGTGTGTGTGTGTGTGTGTGTGTGTGTGTGTGTGTGTTGGGGGGGTGGCACTGCGGGGGCCAAAACTTTGACCAAAATTGGAATAATGGAGGTTTGTGGAGTTCTACAGAGCACACATGGAAAAATCTTGATTTAGAGGTTTGGTCTCTGGAGAAAACAGGGCAAATCAGTGGCAAAACATTTGTTGTGGGTTCTTAAAGGAGGACTGAGAAAGGTTTGGGGCACCGCTGATGAAAAGATCTCACAGACCAAGGAAGGGAAGGGAAGGGAAGGGAAGAGAAGGGATGGGATGGGATGGAATAGAGTAGAGTAGAGTAGAGTAGAGTAGAGTAGAGTAGAGTAGAGTAGAGTAGAATAGAATAGAATAGAATAGAATAGAATAGAATAGAATAGAATAGAATAGAATAGAATAGAATTAGAGTAGAATAGAATAGAATAGAATAGAATTAGAGTAGAATAGAATAGAATAGAATAGAATAGAATAGAATAGAATAGAATTAGAGTAGAGTAGAGTAGAGTAGAATAGAATAGAATAGAATAGAATAGAATAGAATTAGAGTAGAGTAGAGTAGAGTAGAGTAGAGTAGAGTAGAGTAGAGTAGAGTAGAACAGAACAGAACAGAACAGAATAGAATTAGAGTAGAGTAGAGTAGAGTAGAGTAGAGTAGAGTAGAATAGAATAGAATAGAATAGAATAGAATTAGAGTAGAGTAGAGTAGAATAGAGTAGAGTAGAATAGAATAGAATAGAATAGAATAGAATAGAATTAGAGTATAGTAGAGTAGAGTAGAATAGAGTAGAGTAGAGTAGAGTAGAGTAGAGTAGAGTAGAGTAGAGTAGAGTAGAGTAGAGTAGAGTAGAGTAGAGTAGAGTAGAATAGAATAGAATAGAATAGAATAGAATAGAATAGAATAGAATAGAATAGAATAGAATAGAATAGAATAGAATAGAATAGAATAGAATAGAGCTTGGAGGTATTCTACTCCAGCCCCATGCTCAAGCACGAGACGGAGACCCCATACTATTTCAGCTCAGTAACTGTCCCGTCTTTTCTTAAATTCCTCCAGTGATGAAGCACCCACAACTTCTGGTGGCAAGCTGTTCCTCTGGCTAACTGTCCTCCCTGCTAGGAAGTTTCTCCTTAATTCCAGACTGCTTCTCCCTTCGATTAGTTTCCAACCATTCTTTCTTGTCCTGCCCTCCGGTGCTTTGGAGAATAATCTGACTCCCTGGTCTTTGTGGCAGTCTCTCTAGAAGCCTAGAACCAAGGCCTAGTACAGCCCTACAAGATGTGGCTGCTTGATCTCACCGAGTCCTTAAGACGCTTTCCATCTTCCCGCTGGGTTTCCTTACCTGGTTCTTCCCTCGCCTGCGGTAATTCCTTCTCACCAAGTTCTTGTAGTTCTCGTTCTTCTTCGTCAAATAGTAGTAGAGGACACAATCCGCCACTGTCTAGAAAAAGAAAAACAACAGAGACACACGTTGGTGATACTTGGTAACAGAGATGTCGGAGGGAAACAGACTTTGGATAATATAATATGGACACTGGTGGGATTCAAATAATTTAACAAGCGGTTCTCTGCCCTAATGACCGGCTGAGTGGGCATGGCCATGGTGGGCGTGGCCAGGGTGTGTGACAGGCAGCTCTTGGCCTCCTGCACCCCCTGGGAGCAAAAACTGGCCACGCAGGGAGATGCGCCCCCCCCCCCCCGTTTTGAGCCTAGGCGGCCTCCCTGCAACCTCCTGAGAGCGAAAACAGGCCACAGGGGGAGCACTGCCTTCCCCTCGTCCCATTTTGGGCCTAGGAGGCCTCCCTGAAGCCTCCTGGAAGTGAAAACAGGCCACTGGTGGGTGCCGCACCCCCCATGTGCCCCGTTTTGGGCTTAGTAGGTCTCCCTGCAGCCTCCTGAGAACGAAAACGGGCCATAGGGGGGGCACTGCCCTCCCCTCGCCCCATTTTGGGCCTAGGAGGCCTCCCTGAAGCCTCCTGGAAGTGAAAACAGGCCACGGGTGGGTGCCGCACACCCCCCCGTGCCCCATTTTGGGCTTAGTAGGTCTTGCTGCAGCCTCCTGAGAGCGAAAACAGGCCACAGGGGGAGCACTGCCCCCGCGCCCCATTTTTGGCCTAGGAGGCCTCCCTGAGGCCTCCTGGAAGTGAAAACAGGCCGCAGGGGGCGCCGCACCCCCTCCCGCGCACCGTTTTGGGCCTAGTAGGCCTCCCTGCACTTGCCTGGGAGCCAAAATGGGGCCCGTGGGAACTCCTGGAAGGGGCGGGGCCAGCCAGCAATTTAACTACCAGTTTTCCCGAACCGGCTGAATCCCATCACTGAATATGGACCTTCTGATGCCACTTTGGTGTGTTTGTTCCTTTTCAAAGCACCACAACCCACAAGAGGATTGGCAACCAAGATGGCTGACTCTTAGAAGAGGGGTGGATGGCTTTCCTCAGTGGTTCCTTGGAAATAGCTGTCCCGGGCAAGGTTTATGGTTTTGGAAGGGGACCTTGGGAAGAAATGCCTCCTTGCAGTTTGCAGTTGGGTTACTGTTTTGATAAGTGCAACTTGGGGAGGCCACCGAGAAGGCCCCAACAGCTTCTTGACAGAAGGTCCAGCTTGTAGGATGAGCGTGCCTTGATAAAAGGGAGTTGTGAGAAAAAATTTAAAAAATGACTACTTACTTTCCTGTCCAGGAAAGAGGCGATAAGACCAAAATTCTTTGGGTGTTGCATGAACCTGCAAGAAGAAGAACCAAAGGAACGATTAAGAAACTGACCATGAAGATAACTTGGTTGCAGCAACCAACCGTTGCTTCGTTCGACATAACCATCAGAAGCAAGAGCTTGGGAGTGGTGTGGTGGCCTAGAGATGGAGCTCTTGCCTCACAATCAGGAGGCTGTGAGTTCGATCCTAGGTAGAGGTAGATATTTCTCTCTCTGGGCACAATGAGAATATATCTGCTGGACAAAACTCCGCACTGGCAACAGGAAGAGCATCCGGCCATTCAAACACTCTACTAGCTCCATTCAGTTGTCCAGATTCCACCTCGCAAGGGATTTTGGGGTCGTTAAATGATGGTGATTGATCAGAAGCAAGAGCTGGGCTGGAATGATACCCAGCAGAGGGGGTCCTACAGATATAGGTTGTCCTTGACTTATGACCATAATGGAAGCCAGAATTTCCACTGTAATGATGCTTGCAGTTTAGAGTCACCCATATGACTGGACCTGATTTTTACAAGTTCTTTTCTATGGTGGTCATTAAGTGAATGCTGTGGTCACTAAGTGAAAATAGTGGTCATTAAGTGAAACCATGAATTTCTATGGGTGTTTTTCTGTCCGAAACCAGCGGAAAAGCTAAAAAACCGGCAAAAAAACTGTTCTAAATTGCAGTTATGGGACCGTGGATTGCTGTAAGTGGTCATAATGGTTAGGGGGTCATGTGACCATGTGGGGAGCTGTTCGAACTCCAGAACTGGGTCGCAAGTAGCTTTTGGCAGGTCCATTGTAACTTTCAATGGTTGCTAAGTGAGGATTACCGGTATTCTACAGATACAATTGTGGTATGTTATGACCACAATTGAGCCTAAAATTCCTGCCGTTAAGTGAGACATTCCTTAAATGAGTTTTGCCCCATTTTACGACCTTTCTTGCCACTGTTATTAAGGGAATCACTGCGGTGGATAAGTTAGTAACCCGGTTGTTAAGTGAATCTGGCTTCCCCCTTGATTTTGCTTGTTGGGAGGCTGCAAAAGGGGATCGCATGACTCCCGTGACACAGAACCATCATAAGTATGAACCAGTTGCCAGGCACCTGAATTTCGATCGTGCAATCATGGGGACGGTAGAAAGGTCGTAACTGTGAAAAACGGTCCTAAATCACTTTCTTCAACACCGTTGTAACTTGGAACGGTCACTAAATGATCTGTTGTAAATTGAGGAGTACCTGTATAATCATCCCAATCAGAGATGAAAAGCTCCACTCAGAGCTAGGGTGTAGGGTCTCCTGCTTGGGCAGGGGGTTGAACTAGATAATCTACTACAAGATCCCTTCCACGTCTGTTAATCTGATGACTTCCAAACTAGGAAGGGACGTGTTGTGGCCCGTATGCGGCCTGTGCGACTGGTGGCTGATTCGGACAGCGAGGAGGCTGGTGTGGTGTTGAACCAGCAGCCTGTGCAGCTGGCACTCGAGTCGGACAATGAGGAGGCTGGAGAAGATGTGGTGCCAGAGGCGGGGATTCATCCAGGGCCTTCAGAACCTCCAGAAGCTCCCTTAAGTGAAGAGGACGAAGAGGAAAAGCCTCTTCTTGATGCACGGGCGCACAGAGCAGCCAAAAGGCAGGAGTGGCTCCTCAGGAGGAGGTCTCCTCGAGAGTAAGGCTTGGGGCTAATTGGCCCCTCCCTTAGCCTATTTAAGGAAGAACGCCAACTGAAGCAATTTGCAGGGAACAACTTCGTTCACTCTCCTTCGTGCCTTGATCTTAGTTCTTTGCAAATTGCTTCTGGGCTTTCTGCCAATCATAGTAAGATTAAGATTATTTATTCTTTGGATTTTTGTAGGCTGTTAAGGAAGTTAATTAACAGCCTTTGTTTGGGAAAAGAAAACCTTATCTAATTTAGTAAACTAATGTTTGTACAGACTTTGTGTGTTCTGCGTTCTTTGGGGTCTGTAGCTGGGGCAGAACAGGATGTGAGGTTCCCCACAGATGTCTCCCCAACTCCTCCTCGGAGTGAAGACCTCCCCCCCTCCCCCTTAGCCTGCCTCCTCAAGGACCACCGAGGCATTGCGCTCCACTCACTTCTCTCGGAAGGTCTCCTTCTCCTGCTCACTCCACATATTCATCACTTGCCGGTCTTTGTAGACCTTCATGGGGTCGTCCATCAACCCGTTCATGTTGATGAACTTGATGCGTTGCTGCTCTGCATCGTACAGCATCGGCGGGATGACGGCAAGCTGGCGCATCTGTTTCTCCAGATTCTGGCAGGGAAGAGAGGAAAGGGCCTTGAGAGGAAGCAGACCACTGGGGTGGGGAGTAGGGGGAGGAACAACCCGAGACTTTGACAAGAGGACAAATTGGGCAACGAGGTCTCTGGGATTGCAAGGAGGTGGACTTTCGTCCATCTGCTGTTAAGTCTCACCCAGGGATGGGCTGCTGGGGGTTCGCAGGGATTCGGGAGAACCTCTTGCTAAAATTCTTTGCAGTTCAGAGAACCCCCAAATCCCACTATCGGCTGGCCCCACCCACCCCACCCCGCCCCTCCCAGGAGTCCCCACACAGCCCGTTTTGGATGCAGGTAAATGCAGGGCGTGCATGGAGGCTCGGGAAGGGTGAAAAACGGGCCTACCAAAGTTTGGGGAGGCCTCCAGAGGGCCTCTGGAGCCTGGGGAGGCCGTTTTCGCCCTCCCGGAAGCTCGAGGAAAGCCTCCAGAAGCCAGGGAAGGCAACCCCTCCCCCTTCCGTGGTGCAGGAGTAAGACTAGACCACACCCACCATGGCCATGTCCACCCAGCAACCGGGCAGAGAACTAAATTTTTTGCTAAAATGTTTGAAGCCCACCCCTGGTCTTATCCCACCTTTCGAGTAATTTCCGTTCCAAATTTCCTCCCAACCCCAAAACAGAGCTTGAGAGTTTTAAGCCCAGCTTAAAAAATAAATAAATCAGGCTTCATTTCATAAACCCATGAGATCCTGCTGGGACCGATGAACAATGAAGGGTTAAATTAATGGTGAATTTCTGTTGATGATGTTGGTTTCATGGAGTACAATACAGAAATACTGGAAAGTCAATATATGATTCTCATGACGTCTATGTGGAACCTCCATGGTCAGAGGTAGACTATCCCAGAATATGATTTTCTGGAGGGGACAAACAATGGGAGAACAGCTGCAGTCTTCAGGTCCAAGCTTGTGAGATTCTTAAAGGTGTCATTTTAGGAAGTCCAGAGCTGGATGAGAAGGTTCTTGGACATAACCCAGCTTCTTTGTTTATGTTAGCTACGTACTTGAGACTTTCAAGAAGAGACATGGTGGAGGGTCTCCTTGCTTGGCTGGGGGGTTAGACTAAATGACCTACAAAGTCCCTTCCAATTCTGTTAATCTGTAAAGATGTAAGAATGATGGGAATCTCCAGATACTGAGGAAATCCACCTCGGAGAACTGAGGACTGTGGCAAAGGAGAGGACCACAGAGCTTATTTCCTGCTGGTGGGCTTCTTGGAAACATCTGGCTGCCCACGAAAGAACAAAGGTGGGTTGGATTTGACAGACCTTTGGCTTCATCCAGCCAAATATTGATTATGCCAACAAGCAGTATTGAAACAGGAAACGCTGGAGAACGTAGCTCCACCTGAGTTTTCCCTAGGTCGGGAGAATCCATCTGGCTTCAGGCCTCCCTCTTACAAAGGCCAACTGGCAAAGGAATGGGGAGGTTTTCCAAAAAATTAAATCAGAGAGTTGATGCCCATTGAATGTTCCTGGTTGGTGGCTGGTGGTGAGTCATGGTGGCGCAGTGGTTAGAGAGCGGTAGTGCAGGCTACTTCTGCTGACTGCCAGTTGCCTGCAATTTTGCAATTTGAATCTCACCAGGCTCAAGGTTGACTCAGCCTTCCATCCTTCCTTCCTTTCATAACTCTGCCCACTGCCAGGAGTTCAATCCTGACTGGCTCAAGGTTGACTCAGCCTTCCCTCCTTCCGAGGTGGGTAAAATGAGGGCCCAGATTGTTGGGGGCAACAGGCTGACTCTGTAAACCGCTTAGAGAGGGATGTTAAGCACTGTGAAGCGGTATATAAATCTAAGTGCTACTGCCCTTCCTTCCTTCCTTCCTTCCTTCCTTCCTTCCTGTGCTCTGCTTAGACTGCAATATTGCAGGCTAACTCTGCCGACTGCCAGCAGTTCGATTCTAACCAGCTCAAAGTTAATTCAGCCTTTCATTCAACCTGCAATTTTGCAATTCGAATCTCACCAGGCTCAAGGTTGACTCAGCCTTCCATCCTTCCTTCCTTTCACAACTCTGCCCACTGCCAGGAGTTCAATCCTGACTGGCTCAAGGTTGACTCAGCCTTCCCTCATTCTGAGGTGGGTAAAATGAGGACCCAGATTGTTGGGGGTCAGAGGCTGACTTTGTAAAACCACTTAGAGAGGGCTCTAAAAGCACTATGAAGCGGTATATAAGTCTAAGTGCTGGTGCTAATAATAATCTCTCCAAAGCAGGAGAGAAGAGCACCCAAAGGACAGTGCAGGAGAAGCTCTTGGTCCAACCCATCCAAGAGATCAGCTTCCCTCAGCACCAGGCAGGATCAGCAGGGCTGAAGTTAATGCAATTGTGGCAACAGCCTGAACCACCAGTTCCTGTCTCCAGATCTGTGGCGGAATCAACTCTTCCCCAGTGGAAGAGAGGGAGGAGAGACGAGAAGGAGAGGACTTCAACCACAGGACAACGGCCAACCCAGCCTCACCTCTTGTTCCGAGAGCCCGTCAATAATCTCCGACACTTCGTGCTCGCTGCGCGCTGCCGACATGGAGAATCCGCTGCCTCTTTGTCCTCCCCTGCTGAGAAACGGCAGAGAAAAATGCTGAAAGAGGGACCGTTTCTTTCTCGCCGGCCATGGCCTCCAAATAACAACCGCCGGGGCCAAGAAAGAGGAAGAGAGATCAGTGCTGGGAAAGGCAAGAGGGTGGAGGGGGAAAGTAGACCAGAAGGAGGAGGAGGAGGGGTGGGAGCAGGACCCAATGAGTCAAAGGCGGACCTTCTAGGGATTCAGTTTGATCGGCACTGCCAAGGAAAGGTTTAGCTGAGCATGACTGTGCCCCGAGTGTTTTGATCTTCGTTGGCACCACGCGTGTTTCGGTGGGCCGCTGGTTCCCTTGAGAAGCTACACGCTCCAAAAAAAAGTTACTGGGAGGGTATCCCAAAGGTGCTTTTTTTATCAAGAGGCAACTGGACTTTCTGGTTTTTCTCTGAAGACGTTTCGCTTCTCCTCCAAGAAGCTTCTTCAGCTCTGACTGGATGGTGGGGAAGGGAAGGATTTCAATGGAAGGCTCTTTCCATCCCCCACCATCCAAGTCAGAGCTGGAGAAGCTTCTTGGAGGAGAAGCGAAACGTCTTCAAAAGAAAAAAAACCAGAAAGTCCAGTTGCCTCCTGAAAAAATAAGGACCTTTGGGACAACCATGACCTGGAGGACTGAGAATCTCTATAGACTAGTGATGGCAAACTTATGGCAAGCGAGCCACAGATGGCACGCGGAGACATATCGGTGGGCACGCGAGCATTGCCCTAGCTCAGCTCTGGCGATTTTTGGGCTTTCCAGGCTCACTGGAAGTCGGGAAACAGGCTGTTTCGGGCCTCCTGAGGGCCTCCGGGGGGTGGGGGTGAGGAAGGCCCGTTTTTTGCTCTCCCTAGGCTCCAGAGGCTTTCTAGGAGCCTGGGGAGGGTGAAAATAGCCTTACCCACCCTGCCGGAGGGCCCTCCAGAAGCTGGAAACAGTCTGTTTGCCGACTTCTGGAAGTTGGGAAACGAGCCGTTTCCAGCCTCTGGAGGGTCTCCGGGGAGGGGAGGCCGTTTTTGCCCTCCCCAGGCTCCTAGAAAGGCTCTGGAGCCTCGGAGGGCAAAAAACGGGCCAACCGGGCCCACCATGCCATCGCGTTCCAAAAGCAGGGGAACCGGGGGGGGTGTCACACACCATGTGCAGGGCACATTGAATTATGGGTGTGGGCACGCACATGCGTGACCCCCCTCCCCCGTGCGACCCCTGCTTTTGGCACACGATGGCAAAAAGGTTAGCCATCACTGCCATAGTCAGTTACTGGGAGGGGGCTCCTGTGTGAAGAAATGAGTGAATGACGACGAGACCCTCGCCTGACGGAACTCCAACTCAACTCCAATGCAAGCCAACCCATTAACCTGCGTTTCAGAGAGCCACTTTCCTGGGCATGTATTTATCAATTCTAAATGCATTAAAAACTGCAATTTGACAGCAACATCTGGGAGGGGAGCTTTCTGATTTATGTCACGGTCCTTTGCAAAGTCAACTGAGATGCTGTTGTGGCTCCGTTACCTGAGCCTGTGTTATCGGAGGGAGAAGGCTCTGAACATGAAGGAGAGGAGTTGTCCAGGCCTCCCTCTCCAGGACCCTCCTCTCTGGCAATACCTCAGGTGTCTCCCGAAGGAGAAGAGATTGGCCAGGAGCCAGGTATCTCCTCGCAGTCGGACAGTGACGGAGATAAGTCTTGGCTGGATCCACGCCAGCGTCGGAGAGACAGGCGCGCTCAGGAGGCGTGCCAGAGATTAAGCTGAGTCACTGGACCACACCCCACAGGGGATAAAAGGGGGTGAGGTGGCCATTCAGACTGTGTGACGGACAAAACAAACTACTAGCGAGTCACATTGTATCTTTGAAACAACGTTATCTGCCTTGGATTTAATACGGACTGGACTTGACAATTCTTAAACTGTGTGTATCTTGTTTGGGTTTATCTTGTCGGAGGAACAACCCCTCCCTTTCTGAGTAAAGTTCTTGGCAAGCAGCTACTGGGTTGTTGCCAATTCTCTTATTGGAAGAATTTGTTGTCTGCCAGTTTTATTTAACCCCTGGCTATCTGTTTGTGTGCGTGCGTGAGACGGGGACAGAACAGATGGTTTGAGATGGTCCTACCCTGTTTCCCTGAAAATAAGACCTCCCCCGATAATAAGCCCAATCGGGCTTTTGAGCGCATGCGTTAAAATAAGCCTCCCCCCCTGAAAATAAGCCCTCCCCGAAAATATTTAAACGCGGAGCTGGAAATCAGGTAAGATGGTAAGAGGAGCCCCATCTTGCTCCATGCACCCCAAAATAATAAGATCTCCCCAAAAATTAGGCCAAGCTCTTATTTTGGGGTTCAAAAAAATATAAGACAGGGTCTTATTTTCTGGGAAACACGGTATCTTCTCGCTTCAAAGCTCCTAGTGGGCAGAAGAGAGGGTCGTGAATGAGATTGGGGTGGAGGGCTGGATTTTGGTCCCAGGGAAGGACCAAAGGTTTCCTGTAGGGAAGGCGGAAATGACCTCTGGGAATCTAAATGTCCTGGCCACCACTTGTCCTACCTCGGAGACCATAAATGGAGCACCGGCTGACCTTTGCATCCGTTCCTGAAGTTCTCTCTGCTTTCTGATCTCGGGGAACTGTTTCTCATAATATTCGCGGACTCTGCTCTCTTTGGCTCTGCGCCGTGGGTTATTCTCGATGCGTTCCACTTTCTTCTCCCAAGCTTCCATCAGCTGGTCATACCGTTGGCAGAACTTCTGCTCCTGAAGAAAGAGACAGGGAAAGCAGAAGCAGAGAAGTCATAAAAGGGGGGTTCCCACACCCCAAATCCATTTTGAACCTGGTTATCTAGGGGTTTTCAGGTCCAATTTACTTTTTCCTTTAATTTTCAGGTCCTTTAGCTTAGTTTACGTTATTGTCATTACACCTCGTACAACAAAATTAGGTGCCATCCTCAGTGTACATTATACATAAAAAAATAAAACAAAAACACTCATCCTTCACATTCTGTACAATTGAATTAAAAACCCCTGATATTGCATTAATATACAGTAGAATTCAATATAGTTACTGCTCTGGGATAGAAGCTGTTTTTCAGCCTATTTGTCCTTGTTTTTATTGTCCGGTACCGTCTGCCAAATGGTAATAGTTCAAAAAAAAAAAAAAAGGGTGCCCAGGATGAGATGGATCTTTAAGAATGTTTTGAACTTTCTTAAGGCAGGGGGGCTATAAAGCTCTTCCAAAGAGGGGGGAGGGCAACCGATGATCCTCTGGGCAATGACGTTAACCCTCTGCCACTGCTACTGTGCAACTGACAAAAACTGTGCAGTAAATTAAAATACTCTCTATGATGCGGCGGTAGAAGGTCACCGGCAGTTTTCCATTCAGTTGTTATTTCCTGAGAAGTCTCAGGTCATATAAGCTCTGCTGGGCCCTTTTGACCAGTGCTGCAATGTGAGCACCCCCAGGTGAGGTCCTCTTTTATGATGATACCCAGAAACTTAAAACTGGCCACTTGCTCCACCCGGTCTCCATTGATAACCAAGGGCTGAAACACCTGGCGGAGAACCACAAACGTTTGAATCCATTCAACCTGCAACCTCACCCTTTGATCTCGGTGGGGGAGGGGAGTGAGCGTATTGTCCGAACGCAGCTACTGCAGACTGGCAACCACTGTGGGCGGCTTGGCATGAACCTGGCCCCATTATGATTTCATCAATAAATCATGGTTTTTAGGGATGGATTGAGTTCCACGAGAATCAAGAATTCTGCATAAACCGGCTGAGACACTTCTCACTTCCTTTTTGCAAGAAGCAAGATTTCCCTTGGCGTGCAACCAAGACTGGAAAACCGATAGCCAATGAAACGATCGGGTTTTCCACTCTTAAAAAAAAACAAGGCCATTGAAATTCACACAAGACAAAAAAGAGCGCCCACGCCAAGGAAAGCAAAAGCAAGGAAGATCAATTTATGGAGCGGTGCCATTTGCTTTAACCATTCTTCGGTTCATGTCCTCAGTTAAATAAATAAAGACCTGCAACCTGAAGGGGACAGGAAGGGAGGCTTTTCTAGAAATGCGTCTCCAAAACTCAAGATGTGTCTACTTGGAAATGGAAGCCCGAAGGATTAAAAGCATTAAACGCAGCGCGGTTGACTTAAAAGAGACAACCCTACCCTGATGAAAGAGGCTTTAGGAGACCAAAAGAGAAGGGTTTGAGAAAATGTAAGACGTCATCTAAGGAAGGGCATTTACAGGATAGAGAATGACAGAGTTGGAAGGGACCTTGGAGGTCTTCTAGTCCAACCCCCTACTCAAGTGGAGACCTTATACCAGTGATGGCTAACCTTTTTGCCGTCGCATGCCAAAAGCGAGGGTCGCATGGGGGGGTCACGTGCTTGCATGTCCACACCCATAGTTCAATGTGCCCCACCCTACCACACATGCGAACCCCCCCCACTGCACTCCCCCTGCTTTTGGCATGTGATGGCACAGTGGGCCCGTTTCTCACCCTCCCCAGGTTCCAGAGGCTTTCTAGGAGCCTGGGGAGGGCAAAAACGGCCTTCCCCAACTCCCCGGAGGCCGGAAATGGCCTGTTTCCTGACTTCCGGTGGGCCCAGAAGGCCCGAAAAACAGCTGGCCAGCGCGCGCATGCATGCTGGAAATCAGCTAGGGCAATCCTCACGTGCCCACTGATATGGCTCCGCGTGCCACAGGTGGCACACGTGCCGTAGGTTTGTCATCACGGCCTTATACTATTCTGGACAAATGGTTGTCCAATCTCTTCTTAAAAAATCTCCAGCACCCACGAACTTCTGGAGGCAAGCTGTTCCACTGATTAAAGGTTCTCATTGTCAGGAAAATTTTCCTCAATTCTAGGATGGATGTCTCCTTGATTAGTTTCCATCCAATACTTCTTGTCCAGAATAGAATACAGAATACAGAATAAAAGAGTTGGAAGGACATAATAGCATCTTCCAATACTTGAGGGGCTGCCACAGAGAGGAGGAAGGGGATGAAGCTATTTTCCAAAGCACCCGAAGGCCAGACAAGGAATAATGGATGGAAACTGAAGATGGAGAGATTCAACCTGGAAATAAGGAGGAATTTCCTGACAGTGAGAACAATCAACCAATGGAAAAGTTGCCTTCGGAAGTTGTGGGAGCTTCATCCCTGGAGGCTTTCAAGAAGAGACTGGACTGCCATCGGTCAGAAATGGTGTAGGGTCTGCTTGGGTGGGGGGTTGGACTAGATGACCTACAATGTCCCTTCCAACTCTTGTTAATCTGTAAATGACCTTGGAGGTCTTTTAACCCAACCCCCTGCTAAACTAGAAGACCCAATCCCATTTCGGACCCAATGGTTCTCCAATCTCTTCTTTAAAAACTTCCAGTGTTGGAGCATTCACAACTTCTGGAGGCAAGTCGTTCCACTGATTAATTGTCCTGACTGTCAGGAAATTTCTCCTTAATTCTAGGTTGGATCTTTCTCCTTGATAAGTTTCCATCCGTTACTCGTTGTCCTGCATCTCTGCCTCTGAACAGTTGCTGGCTTGCAGCTTGCCTGCAATCCGATAAAAATACCGAACTCCGTTTCGGGGTTTCACAAAAGGAAATCAAAAATTTCTCACCCACTGTTTACGAGCATGATTTCTCCTCTTGAAGTATAAAATCAGCTTCTTCCGCATTGCCTGGTTTCTGCAAAAGAGACGAAAACTACAGGTGGGACCAAGGGAGACCCACTTTTCCTCCACACCCCGAATTGCTAGCGGCAATGAAATGACAGCAGCAGCTGCAATGCACTCTCATGCCATCAAGTCTGGGCCTTTCATTTTGCTTTTATTTTTATTTATATTTCTCCGTTTTATTATTTTAACCTCAAGGCTGTGAGCATACCTACTCCTTTCTCCTCCTATTTTCCTGCAAGGTGGATTGGGCTGAGAGGGAGGGATTTGCCCAGAGTTTCCCAGCTGTCTTTCATGCCTAAGGCAGGACTAGAACTCACTGTCTCCTGGTGATTGGTCCAAAGTAACCCAGGCAGCTTTAAAGTGGGACTAGAACTCACTGTCTCCTGGTGATTGGCCCAAAGTAACCCAACCAGCTTTAAGGTGGGACTAGAACTCACTGTCTCCTGGTGATTGGCCCAAAATAATCCAACCAGCTTTAAAGTGGGACTAGAATTCACTCTCTCCTGGTGATTGGCCCAAAATAATCCAACCAGCTTTAAAGTGGGACTAGAATTCACTCTCTCCTGGTGATTGGCCCAAAATAATCCAACCAGCTTTAAAGTGGGACTAGAATTCACTCTCTCCTGGTGATTGGCCCAAAATAATCCAACCAGCTTTAAAGTGGGACTAGAACTCACTGTCTCCTGGTGATTGGCCCAAAATAATCCAACCAGCTTTAAGGCAGGACTAGAATTCACTGTCTCCTGGTGATTGGCCCAAAATAATCCAACCAGCTTTAAAGTGGGACTAGAATTCACTGTCTCCTGGTGATTGGCCCAAAATAATCCAACCAGCTTTAAGGTGGGACTAGAATTCACTCTCTCCTGGTGATTGGCCCAAAATAATCCAACCAGCTTTAAAGTGGGACTAGAATTCACTCTCTCCTGGTGATTGGCCCAAAATAATCCAACCAGCTTTAAAGTGGGACTAGAATTCACTCTCTCCTGGTGATTGGCCCAAAATAATCCAACCAGCTTTAAAGTGGGACTAGAATTCACTCTCTCCTGGTGATTGGCCCAAAATAATCCAACCAGCTTTAAGTGGGACTAGAATTCACTGTCTCCTGGTGATTAGCCCAAAGTAACCCAGGCAGCTTTAAGTGGGACTAGAATTCACTCTCTCCTGGTGATTAGCCCAAAATAATCCAACCAGCTTTAAGTGGGACTAGAATTCACTCTCTCCTGGTGATTGGCCCAAAGTAACCCAGCCAGCTTTAAGTGGGACTAGAATTCACTCTCTCCTGGTGAGTGGCCCAAAGTAACCCAGCCAGCTTTAAGTGGGACTAGAATTCACTCTCTCCTGGTGATTGGCCCAAAGTAACCCAGCCAGCTTTAAGTGGGACTAGAATTCACTGTCTCCTGGTGATTGGCCCAAAATAATCCAACCAGCTTTAAGGTGGGACTAGAATTCACTGTCTCCTGGTGATTGGCCCAAAATAATCCAACCAGCTTTAAGTGGGACTAGAATTCACTGTCTCCTGGTGATTGGCCCAAAATAATCCAACCATCTTTAAGTGGGACTAGAATTCACTGTCTCCTGGTGATTAGCCCAAAGTAACCCAACCATCTTTAAGTGGGACTAGAATTCACTGTCTCCTGGTGATTAGCCCAAAGTAACCCAACCAGCTTTAAGTGGGACTAGAATTCACTCTCTCCTGGTGATTGGCCCAAAGTAACCCAGCCAGCTTTAAGTGGGACTAGAATTCACTGTCTCCTGGTGATTAGCCCAAAATAATCCAACCAGCTTTAAGTGGGACTAGAATTCACTCTCTCCTGGTGATTGGCCCAAAGTAACCCAGCCAGCTTTCATGCCTAAGGCAGGACTAGAATTCACCTGGGTTTTGGGGAAGTCGCCGATAAACTCTGATTTGGCTCACGATACCCTGGGCTGTATTCACCCAACCAGTTTAGCTCGGCCACTTCCAATCTTGCAATTTCATTCCCACAATGCCCGCAAAGCTTCTTTTGTTGTCGTTTTCATAGATAACGTTGTTTATGGTCCAATGTAAAGCCTGAACATGGCCAATTTGGGAACTAAGCCAAATGGGATGCCTGCAAACACAATTTTTACTATCGTTTTCCCTTGGCAGGAAAAGCAACATCTGTTTGCGATAGCAAAAAAAAACTCCAACCAGCTACTTAGGCACCCTGGATTGAAAACATCTGCATTTGTAAAAACAGGAACATCCCATTTGCTTTTTTTGAAAGAAAATAAATAAGATAAACCAGCTTCTTGAATCGAAAGGCAGACGCTAATCAGTTCTCAAAAGAAAATCGAGAAACTAAAATCCTCTTTGGCTGGAAAAAAAAAAAGGATTCAGCTGTAAAAAACCAAATTTAATTTCTAAGGCAGCATTCGGCAGGTGGCAGCTACCTTCTTTTCAGCACAAAATAGCCCTTAATAAGAAACACCAGCAGCCAACTTTACAAATAAAGGTAAAAAGCAGACCGGAAAAAAACCTCTCTCTTTGTGTTCTGAGATGCAGAACAGTAACGGAATAAAGCTCGTATTGAAATTTAAGAGCCCAAATTGCTTTCAAAACCTCCTTTGCAGTGGTTAATTTTTTAAAAAAGAAAACCCTCCAATCGGCTCAGAATTAAATCCGATTTTTGCAGATGAATCCCATTCCTATGGAAGCCAACTTCCCTTTTTCTAGATTTTATGATGGGACCAAAACACCACCACCTAAGGCTTAAACCCCTGGAAGGGGGATATTTGGGGCCTTTTCAAACTCACGACAATGCAGGATAAGTTTTAAATTCAGGAATCAGGATTCGTGGATCCATTTTTCTGGGGATGGAGGCAACTGGGAAAAACAAAACGTCTCTGAAGACAAAGAAAGGAAAAGCTGGGTGTGTTTAAGAGCAGCAGAAAGCATCTGGAACAGTGTTTCCTAACCTTGACAATTTTAAGATGTGTGGACTTCAACTCCCAGGATTCCCTAGCCAGAAGAATTCTGGGAGTTGAAGTCCACCTGTCTTAAAGCAAGCTGGCTGGGGAATTCTGGGAGTTGAAGTCCACCTGTCTTAAAGCAAGCTGGCTGGGGAATTCTGGGAGTTGAAGTCCACCTGTCTTAAAGCAAGCTGGCTAGGGAATTCTGGGAGTTGAAGTCCACCTGTCTTAAAGCAAGCTGGCTGGGGAATTCTGGGAGTTGAAGTCCACCTATCTTAAAGTTAATAAGGCTGAGAACCCCGGTCATCAAACAGCCTTTAGAATTTGGGGGGAAAAATAAGGCAGCTGAATCTGACATTTTAAACTTTTGTGAAATCTTCCGACGAACTGCTCTGCATTTGGAAAGTCAGCAAAAAAATTCAGGGAGCAGTGCAGTGTCTGTCTTGCCTCCCCTCCCAAAAAAATCTTCTGGATGCTCTTTCATCTCGCCATCTTTTCCAAACCCTGAAGCTCCCTCTGCAAACCTCCTGGGAACAGCCCGTGAGAACCTCAAACGTGCAACAGAGTGCGGGGCTGTTTGTCCGTGCAAATGTGCAGCTCGTCTGAGACATAAGAAGCTGTTTGTGGAGAGGTTAAGCCGGGCCAGCTCCTGCAGGCATCACGTGCCTCGTTCCCAGGGGCAGAGCTGAAGCAAACACAGGTTTGGCTGTTGCAGCTGAGAAGCTAGAGAGAAAACACACACGCTTGGAGGAAGGAGGAGGCACGCCGTGTTTGCAAGCAGCCCTCGGGGAAAATCAGGCAGAGAACGGGCCTGGCTTCCTGGCAGCAAACACCTCTAGCAGGGGATGCCAGGCCAAGAGAAGGAAAAATTAGAAGCTTTAAAGCCACAAGGTAGGGGGTTACAAAACTCAAGTTCCTGTCCACGGAGGAATACATGCCTTGTACCCCGGCTTAAACACACAAAAAAGGACACTCAGAGAGATAGATTAAATTACATTAGCGAGACAGGCAGACAGACACAGACAGACAGAATATATAGAGAGTATAGAAAGATGGATGGATGGATGGATATAAATATGTAGGTATAGAGATATAGATAGCTGGGTAGAAATAGATAAAGGGATGGATGGATGGATGGATGGATGGATGGATGGATGGATAGATAAGATAGATAGATAGATAGATAGATAGATAGATAGATAGATAGATAGATAGATAGATAGATAGATAGATAGATAGATGATAGATAGATGATAGATAGATAGATAGATAGATAGATAGATAGATAGATAGATAGATAGATAGGCAGGCAGGCAGGCAGGCAGGCAGGCAGGCAGGCAGATAGGCAGATATAGACAGAGAGAGAGAGAGAGAGAAATAGAAAGAGAGAGAAAGAGAGAGAGAGATAAATGGATAAACAGGCAGAAGTAGTGAGAGAGAAATAAAGGGATAAATGAATGTATATAGCTAGGAAAGTAGATATAGATAAATGGATATATGGATAGAAATAGAGAGATAAATGGATAGATGTATGGATAGTTATAGAGATAGCTATAGCTACCGGTAAATGGATAGACAGACGGATGGGTGGATAGTTATAGACAGACAGATAAAGGGGGAGCTGTCAAAAAAAAAAATTCCAATTTTTGACACGCTGAGCCACGGTGGCTTTAATCTCCTCCCTGGCTGGACCTTTGAAAGCTAGAGGTCATGAAGGACCAAGATGGGAGATATTTTGCTTCTGGCTACTTACATTTTTATGTTTTCATGGTATTGCCTCGTGTCCGAAGGCTGGTTGTACAGGGGCTGAAAGAGACAAGACCATTTGAAACGTGAAAAGAGGGCAAGGGAAGAGCACGGGGGCATGCTGGAATTCAGAAGTTGATGGCTTGGAAGTCTCCAGGTTTAGAGAACCAGGAGTGACATCCTTGAGCCTCCAAATTTGGTCAACTATCCAAATAACATCATTGCCTTGATGGCACCCTTCTGCCTTTTTTCATTCTTGCTTTTTCCCTCTCTGGATTCCCTTTGTCTTCCACTCTTAGGTCCTCCTTGACCAAAACAGGGTTGAGCTAAGAAATTTCTTTCAAAAGGAAGAACTGCTCCGAAATAAAAGATGGGTCACCCAACACCTCTACAAACCATAGCAGAACATGATTAATTTGGAAGGACAAATGAAAGCTGTACACCTAGGAAGGCGCACCGACCAGCAGCAGCCTCCGGAAGCTCCCCAAAAGATCCCAGGATCAACTAAGGCTGAAAATGGAATCCATTATTGAAAATAAACGTAACCTTACAATCTCATTCTATTATTCCACCATTTGTACTACCTTTCCCATACTGCACTGAATTTTGAGTTCACATCATTATTAAGATCACTTGTTAATTTTGCCATTTCTGCGCATTCTAAGATTTTGTTTATTAGTATTATCTCTGGAGGAATTAATTTGTCCTTCCAGTATTTTGCAAAAATTAACCTGGCCTCTGTTATAACATGTATTATAAGATGTATCTTATCTTTAGAAAGTCCATCTCCGATCATTCCTAATAAAAAGATTTCAGGGGATAATTCTATTTCTTCTTCCACTATTTCTCGTAACCAGTTTCATATTTTTGTCCAAAACTTTTTTGTCTCAGGGCAAGACCACCACATATGATAGAAGGTGCCAACCTCCTTTCCACACTTCCAACATGTTGCTGAAGCACTGGGGAATATTTTTGCTAATCTAGCTGGCGCTAGATACCATCTATGGAAAATTTTGTAATGGTTCTCCCTATAGGTTGCTGATTTAGTCAGATTGTATTTTCTGTTCCAGGCCTCCTCCCAGTCATTGAAATTTAACCTATAACCAATATTTTTTTCCCAAATGTTTAGTTGGTTTCTGGCTATTCCTTCTGCCCTGTCCTCGCCTAGTAGCAAGTTGTACTTTCGCTAACATTTTCTTTTCAATCCCCAACATAATTTTGTCCAAATTGTTGTGCTTCGCCTCTATACCAAATTGGTCCCTATCTTTTTGATATCTTGAGCTTATCTGTAAGTAGCTCCACCAGTCTAAATTAAAGCCTTGATTTCTTCCCGAGATTTAAGGACTCCGTTATCATCCATTATGTCTTTATACGTGCCAAATTTTAAAATATCTCTTTTATTTGAGGCGGTCAGGGCCTCCATAATTGAAAGCCAATTTGGTACCTTCACATAAAATCTTTGCCTAATTTCTTCCCATGTTTGAATAAGGGTCTCCCTTAATTTGTGTTTATGAAAATATGATTTTTTTTTTGTTCTTTGAATCCCATAAATAGGTGTGCCAGCCTGCCTGTAGATCGTGGCCTTCTAACGTCAAGATTCTCTTGTTTTGTAATGTGACCCATTCTTTGATCCATACTAGTTTCAATAATGGTAGATTCGAATGTAATCGATATGTATATAATGTAAATATGTAATTACACGACACCTCAGATGTTAACAGAGATTTGATGTTTTTTAAAATTTTAAAATCAATAAAGTATATTTATAAAAAAAAAAGAAAAAGAAAAGAAAATGGAATCCAGCAGGGATAAAATGCTCTGAAGTCTGCTACCGGTTCGCTTCACTACCGGTTCGTTTTGTGCACGTATGCACGGTGCACACCAAATGTGCGTTTCACACGCATGCGCACCGCAGGCGCTAACATGCAGCGCTGAAAAAGAAGGATTAAGAAGCCTTTTCTGAGTCTGCAAAGGTAAGTAGAACAGCGAGGGGGGGGACAGCTGTCCTGCGCAATTTAGATTAATATAAATTGCGCGGCACAGCTGATCATTGGAAATACAGATTCACCCAAATCTGTAGCATTTTTCACTACCGGTTCAGGTGAACTGGTCCGAACCGTTAGCATTTCACCCCTGGAATCCAGACACTAAGGTGTGAGAACCAATTTTCTACCTTGGAAGAAATGAAACTAAGATCAAAGGGCGAGAACACATCTTTCTTATATTCCGTTATCACAAGATCAATAAAACTGTTGAGTTGGAAAGGACCATTTAACTCATCTCCTCCATCCTTCAGCAATCTTCAGGAAAATCCATTAAACCATCTTCCAGAGGTGGTTGTCCAAGCTGTTTTGAAAAGCCTCCAGAGATAAGCCACAACCTCAATACCGTGTTTTCCCCAAAAATAAGACCCAACTGGGAAATAAGCCCTAGCATGATTTTTTTTCCAAGGATGCTCGTAATATAAGCCCCACCCCAAAAAATAAGGCCCAATTAAGATTGTCAGCCAGCCAGATGGACACATTTAGTACCATATTTCCCCGAAAATAAGACCTAACCAGAAAATAAGCCCTAATGCGTCTTTTGGAGCAAAAAATTAATAAAAGACTCGGTCTTATTTCCGGAGAAATACGGTAAGTAGACCTTTCCAGTGCTAGATCCAGCAGAGCCCTGGTAGTGCAGCAGACTAAAGCACTGTTATTAACATCAGCTGCCTGCAATTACTGCAAGTTCAAATCTCACCAGGCTCAAGGTTGACTCAGCCTTCCATCCTTTCTAAGGTAGGTAAAATGAGGACCCAGATTGTGGGGCCAATAAGCTGACTTTGTATAAATATACAAAAGTATGAAGGCTATTGCTTAACGCATTGTAAGCCGCCCTCAGTCTCCGGAGAAGGGCGGCATATAAATGATTTTTTTTTTTTTAAAAAAATGTACTTTTCAAGTAGACAGCTATTTGAAGTTACAACTGCCAAAACATTTTAGGAAGATATTTACGCGAGCCAGATTCGAACAGCTTGACCCAATGGTCAGATATGAGAGATTCCATTCTATACCCTACAATGAGAGTCTCTGCATTTGCGGAGCGGCAGAGGTAGAAGATCTGGCTCACATCTTATTTGACCGTTGCTTGTATAAGGGGTTGAGAGAGAGATATCTTGGTTCATATACCAAACGAAGGACCCATTGGGATCCCCATATCAAAACAACTTACTTTATGTGCAGCCAGAACCTGAAAATAACATTTTAACACAGCACAGCACTTAAGCAAAATGGTCCGGTTGAGATCTGCAGACGTGGGACTGATTGGGGTAGATTGTAAGGGTGACACCAAAATATAATTTTAGGTCATTTTATTCTATTTTATATATTTATGTATCAAATTATATTGTATCTTATCCTATAACTATTATTTTTACTCTACTTTTATTTTAAATTAAATTTTTATAGAAATAGAATAACAGAGTTGGAAGGGACCTTGGAGGTCTTCTAGTCCAACCCCCTGCTTAGGCAGGAAACCCTACACCACTTCAGACAAATGGTTATCCAACATCTTTTTAAAAATTTCCAGTGTTAGAGCATTCACAACTTCTGGAGGCAAGTTGTTCCACTGGTTAATTGTTCTCACTGTCAGGAAATTTCTCCTTAGTTCTAAGTTGCTTCTCTCCTTGATGAGTTTCCATCCGTTGCTTCTTGTCCTGCCTTCAGGGGCTTTGGAGAATAGCTTGACTCCCTCTTCTTTGTGGCAGCCCCTGAGATATTGGAAGACTGCTATCATGTCTCCCCTAGTCCTTCTTTTCATTAAAGCAGACATACCCAATTCCAGCAACCATTCTTCATATGTTTTAGCTTCCAGTCCGCAAATCATCTTTGTTGCTCTTCTCTGCACTCTTTCTAGAGTCTCCGCATCTTTTTTACATGGTGGCGACCAAAACTGAATGCAATATTCCAAGTGTGGCCTTACCAAGGCATTACAAAGTGGTATTAACACTTCACATGATAAATTGTTTGTATAAGATTTTATCGGTGATATGTGTTTGCACCTTGTGCTTGGATATGGCCTATATAATCAATAAAGCTAACTGAAACTGGAGCAAAAATTAATATAAGACCCGATCTTATTTCCGGGGAAATATGGTAACTAGATCTTCCCAGTGCTAAATCCAGGCAGTTTCTCCCCATCTTTAAATGAAATTTAGGAAGCCACTACTTACACCTACTCTTTCTGATCTGTTTCGGTGGCTATAGAAAATAATTTCTACTCATTTTTTCCCTCTAGCCTCTCGTCAGGGACCGGAAAAAGGCTCTCATGTTTCCTACAAGCCTGCTTTTCTTCAGAACTGAACATCCCAAGTTCCTCTCCAGCCAACTTGGCTTTTTCTCCTTTGACCGTAAGACGAATTTCTACAGCTTCCTTCGCCATTATTAACATTTAGACCAATTAATCATTCATTACAGTTATGACTCTTTGGGTTCTTTCCAGATGAGTCAGCCAGCCAAGGCACTCAAGAGCTGAGCCTTAACTCATGAGCTGGGAAGCTTCACGAGGGCTCCAATTCTACAGGGTCGGTCCTCGTCTTCTCCCCCCTGTCTGCTGTTCAAGTAAAGACATGCCAGAGATGGGGAAGTCACTCCCCACAAGTGCAAGGTGGAAAGGAGAGAAGGGATGGCTAAGAAGGAAGAGACACAGATGACTTCAACCAGACTGCAACTCTTAGGTCAACCATTCCTGACTGAGTCATTCAATCTCCAGCCTTTTCCTGTAGAAGGTCAGCAAGATAGGAAGGAGGATTTGAATGCTATCTTTTTCTTATGGTTTTTTTTTTTAATCTAAAAGAAAATTTTAGGGAAAAAAAGGAAGAGAGAAATAAAGGATGAGTGCCAAAGAATCGAGGCTTTTGAACTTTGTGCTGGAGAAGACTCCTGCGAGTCCCTTGGACTGCAAGGCGATCCAACCGATCAGTCCTGGAGGAGATCAAACCTGACTGCTCTTTAGAAGGCCAGATCCTGAAGAGGAAACTCAAATACTTTGGCCACCTAATGAGAAGGAAGGACTCCCTGGAGAAGAGCCTCATGCTGGGAACGATGGAGGGCAAAAGAAGAATGGGACGACAGAGAACAAGGTGTCTGGATGGAGTCACCAAAGCAGTCAGCATGAGCTTAAATGAACTCCAGAGGATGGTAGAGGACAGGAAGGCCTGGAGGAACATGGTCCATGGGGTTACGATGGGTTGGACACAACTTTGCAACTAACAACAACAACATCTCAGTTCAGGCTCACTTCTAGAGAAGGAAGACCAGGCAACCCTTCCACCCTACCAGCTCCAACTGTTATGAAAAGGAGGCCACAGGCACTGAGCACATTTCTGTAGACTGGAGATCCTTTCTTGAAGACTCGGAGGTCTTCAAGAATACTGAAATTAAAACTAAAGACTATGATTAGATTGCTCTCCGTTGGGTGGAACATCTGGAGGAAATTTGGGACTGCAGAGATGATGAGCAGAGCCAACAAGCAACCATGGGACTCTTGAGTGAATTTTTTTTTGGTCTGGAAGGTCAAAATTGTACTACCAAGAGCCTTGGTAGTACAGTGGTTTAAAGCACCCTGTTATTAACACAGCTGCCTGCAATTTCTGCAGGTTCGAATCTTACCAGGCTCAAGGTTGACTCAGCCTTCCATCCTTTCTAAGGTGGGTAAATTGAGGACCCAGTTTGTGGGGGCAATAAGCTGACTTTGTATAAATATACAAAAGGATGAAGGCTATTGCTTAACGCATTGTAAGCCGCCCTGAGTCTCCGGAGAAGGGCGGCATATAAATCAAATTTTTTTTAAAAAAAAAATTGTCCTACAAGTTTCAAGAGGGGTCCCTTCCGATTCCATCCTAAAAGATCCCCCAGGAGATCTGGAGGACCTGCTTGCTGATCAGAGATGATCAGCTCCCCACATCTTGTATGCTGTAACTGTATGACCTACGGGTGTGTGGGATGGACGATGGGAGCTGTGATTTAATATATCTGATGAGTACGAAGTGATGGTAGATAATTCTGGTCTGTCAAGAGGGTTCCTCTAGTAATTGGCTTTTTCTCCTCCAACACTTGGTCACTCTAGGACCGTGATGGCAAACCTATGGCACGCGTGCCGCAGGTGGCACACGAACCATATTGGTGGGCATGCGAACTCAGCTGATTTTCGGGCTTTCTTGGCCCACCAGAAGTAGGGAAACAAGCTGTTTCCTGCCTCCAGAGGGCCTAGGTGGGTGGAGAAGGCCCATTTTTTGCTCTCCCCAGGCTCCAGAGCCTCTCTAGGAGAGCAAAAAACGGCCTTCCCCACCTCCGGAGGCCGGAAACTGGACCAACTGTGCCATCGTGTGCAAAAGGGGGGGGAGGGCAAGGGGGTGTCACACGCACATGCACGGGGGGGGCGGGGTGCATATAATTATGGGTGTGGGCACACACACGCATGACAGCCCCCCCGGCTCCCCCCGCTTTTGGCACACAATGGCATAAAGGTTAGCCATCACTACGCCCTACGACTTACTCAACCGGAAGTGTCATATGGAAATTAAGCACAGCTGAACTGTGATTAATTGTTGAGTGGAGAAGCTCTCCACTGAAACATGTGACTTAAGACCAATCGGTTCTCACTCTTATGACCACTGCAGCATCCCCACCCATGGGTACGTGATCAAACTTCAAGGGGCCTGACACGCATGTATTTATAATGCATCCCAGGGTCACGTGATCGCCATTTGCAACTTTCCCAGGTGGCTTCCAACAGGCGAAGTCGGTGAGGGAAAGCTGGATTCACTGAATGACCCTCCGATTCAGCCAAAAAGTGCAGTGATTCACTTAACAACCTTGTGTTCTGACCCAGTTCCCCAAACACAACAAATCCTCTGAAGTGAACTCAAAGATTCCTTTAATTAGGAGCACCAGCAGCCCCGGCAAAAAGTTTCTCTCTCAACGCCAGCTAAGTCCGTCTGTCCAGAAGATGAATAGTTGTCTACCACGTCTATTCCTCTCCACCCCCTGCCTTTTATCCCCAGAGTTAGGGTGGGGCTTCCCTAGCAGCGATGGCTCTTCTGTCCCAAGGACCGGCCCATAGATTTCCACTGCTCTCCTCTCCTCTGCCTTCTGTGCATCAGGCACTGGATCCAGCTGTTCCTCCTCTTCCTCATCAGCCACCTCCAGACCTGGGGGTTGTTGACTCTCCATCTGAGGGCTGACGGACGGCCCAGGCTCTGCCTCTGTCTTTCTCTCTCTCTGCCAGCTCCATTCCCTCTTCCCCCTCGGAGCTCCCAGGTTGCCCTGATGCTGGCCCCGACTCCCACACCTCCCTCTCCTCCTCCTCTGATTCGGCTGCTGGAGCAGCTGGTGGCCAACAAGCCACACCACCATGGCAAAACAAAAATAAAAAAATAAGCAGATGTGATTCAGTTATCAGCCACCCTGCTTAACAATGGAAATTGTGGTTGTAAATCAAGGATTACCTGTAACATACCTGGCCGAGCCTGCTCTGGAGTAGCTCTCAACCTGGGTTTGAAAATAAAAACCCTCCACAAGGGTCCTCAACGTACAACCGCAACGGAACCCAAATGTTGCTAAGTGAGAGGGTTGTTAAATGAATTCCGCCCCATTTTACGACCTTCCTTGCCACCATTGTTGAATGAATCACCGTCGTTCTTAAGTTCCTAACGCGGTTGCTAAGCGAATCTGGCTTCCCCGCTGACTTTTGCTTGCCAGAAGATCGCAAAACGGGATCAAGTGACCCTGGGATGCTGCAACTGTCAGAAGTACATGCCAGTTGCCAAGCATTCTGAATTTTGATCGCGTGACAACGGGGAAGGCTGCAAAGTGTGAAAAAAAAACGGTCCTAAGTCACTTTTTCTAATGCCGTTGTAACTTCAAACGGTCACAAAGGGAATGATTTGTAAGTTGAATACTACCTGTAAAAGGTAAAGGTAAACCCTTGCACATATGTGCTAGTTGTTCCTGACTCTAGGGGGCGGTGCTCATCTCCGTTTCAAAGCCGAAGAGTCAGCGCTGTCCGAAGACGTCTCCGTGGTCATGTGGCCAGCATGACTCAACGCCAAAGGCGCACGGAACACTGTTCCCTTCCCACCAAAGGTGGTCCCTATTTTTTCACTTGCATTTTTTTACCTGCTTTCGAACTGCTAGATTGGCAGAATCTGGGACAAGTCACGGGAGCTCACCCTCGAATCAGTAGAGATTCGAACCGCTGAACTGCCGACCTTCCCACCAAAGGTGGTCCCTATTTTTCTACTTGCATTTTTTTTAACGTGCTTTCGAACTGGTAGGTTGGCAGAAGCTGGGACAAGTCATGGGAGCTCACCCCGTTACGTGGCGCTAGGGATTCGAACCGCCGAACTGCCGACCTTTCGATTGACAAGCTGAGCATCTTCATTCCTAATTCCCAGCAAATCCTACACTGTAAGTTTCCCGACATGAGTTACAGCTCAAAAACTATCAAGGGCCAAGTCCAAATTGACTCAACCCTCCGGTGACCCTGGCCCCTGCTCCGTTCACACATGCACCTTGCATGCCCTAAAGGCGATGCACGACACCCCTTCTGGATAAAGCTGGACCCAAGGATGCCCTTTTATAGCCAAATTCCCCCCCCCCACAAACACACACACACACACAAGCATTCCAGCATCTCTTCCCCCTTGCTGCAAAGCTAGGCCAGGAGCGGGCAAAACCTTCATTTATTTTACGGTTTGCAAAGTTGAATGGTCGTTCGTCCAGCCAACCTTGCAAAAAACAAACAAACAAAAAAAAAACCCAAAAAACAAGGATGATTTTATCCTTCTCCTTTGCCCCAATTTGCAATTCAAATCAGGAAGGGAAGGGAAAAAAAAAAAAAAAAACCCAGGTGCCCAGCAGGTTGGCAAAGCCCTTTTCCCAAGAAAAGGTGTTCTCAGGTGATCCCAGAGGAAGTGTGTAGCCGGCAGTTCAGCTTCCTGCTTTGGCAGCCGGCCAGCCAGATGATGATCAGCCGGAGGTTGGCTGGGGAGAGGAGGGAGGGAGGGGGGGGGAAGCTTCCTGGCTGCTGCCCTCTGTCCCAATGCATAAAATTCTCCTCCGAAACCCTTTGGCTGCCTTTCAAAGGCTTGGCAGCCGATCAGGAGGGACACCTGGAATTGCAACCTAGGACAAGAAGGGGGGGGGGAAAAAAAGGGGGGGGTGCAGAAAAAAAAGGAAGAGGGAACGTAAAACTCTACTTACCAACTCCACCTGGGGTCCCAATCCTTCCAGGATCCGGTGAGCGGCTTCTGCCTTTTTCTGCAATCGGAGGGGATGGAGACAAAAGTGTGGGCGGGAGGGGGGGGGAGAGAGAAAATGCACACAAAATGAGGATTATTTTTTTTAAATTTTTTTTGCTGCAGAAAAAGTGGCCTGCTTGGCTTCCTTTCCTTCCCCCCCCACCTCACTCCTCCTTCCACCAGCTTGCTCCAAAATTCCAGCTCCGATTTTTCTGTTGCAGGAGATGACAAATTAAAACACACTTCCTTCTCCGCCCTTCTCCTTCCCCAGGGTTGGAGAAAAAGTTAGCAGCGCAGAGAGAGAGAGAGAGAGAGAGAGAAAGAGAAAGAGAGAGAGAGAGAGGAGGGAGGAGAAAATGCTTGTGTGTGGGTGCACACTCCCCAGCCTCCCTCCCATCTCTGTCTCTCTCTCTCTCTATTTCTCTCTCTCCTCTCTCTTCTTTCTCTTTCCTCTTTCTCTTCCTCTCTCCCTCCTCTTTCTCTCTCCTCTCTCTTTCTTTCTCTCTCCTCTCTCCCTCCTCTCTCCTCTTTCTTCTTTCTCCCTCCTCTTTCTCTTCCTCTCTCCCTCCTCTTTCTCTCTCCTCTCTTTCCTCTCTCTTCTCTCTCTCCTCTCTCTTCTTTCTCTCTCCTCTCTCTTTCTTCCTCTCTCTCCTCTCTCTTCTCTCTCTCCTCTCTTCTTTCTCTCTCTCTCCTTTCTCTCTCCTCTCTCTCTCCTTTCTCTCCCTCCTCTCTCTCTCTCTCCTCTCTTTCCTCTCTCCTCTCTCTCTTTCTCTTCTTTCCTCTTCTCTCTCTTTCTCTCTCCTCTCTTCTTTCTCTTTTTCTCTTCTCTCTCTTCTCTCCTCTCTTTCCTCTCTCCTCTCTCTCTCTCTCTCTCTCTCTCTCTCTCTCTCTCTCTCTCTCTCACACACACACACACACACACACACAGACTGTGTCTCTGGGCCTGATGAGAAACCTTTCCTCCCAAAGGAAAAAGGAGAAGAGCCGCCTGGGCCGTGGGCATCCAATGGGCGAGGGGAAAGAGAAAGGATCGGGGAGTCCTCTCCTCAGACTAGCCAAGGGGTCTTCGGCTCTTTCTCAATTTCTCTGCCAGAAATAAAAGCCCCCCCCCCTTTTTTTTTCGTTTTCTTCCTTGGGATGCTCTCCCATGGTTTTGGAAGGGCGGAGAAGGGAGGTTACAAGGAAGAGAGATGGTTATTTTAGACCTTCTGAATCTGGGGGGGCCAGGACTGCAATGATTCACTTAACAACGGTGGCAGGGAAGGCCGTAAAATGGAGCAAAACCCACTTCACAACTGTCTCATTTAGCAACAAAAATCTGGGGCTCAACTGTGGTCGTAAGTCGAGGACTCCCTATTACCACGACATACCTCCTTCCAATCCCTTTGTGTTTGTTTGTTTTGTACCTTGCCTTTATTTTTACAAATAAGTCAAGGCGACGAACATAACCAACATAGCTTCCCTCCTCCTATTTTCCCCGGAACAACAACCCTGTGAGGTGGGTTGGGCTGTGAAACAAAACGGACTGGCTCAAAGTGGTGTTAGGGTTTCCCGTCTAAGCAGGGGGTTGGACTAGAAGACCTCCAAGGTGCCTTCCAACTCCGTTATTCGATTCTATTCTAAAGACACCAGCCGGCTTTCCACAATTACACAAATTTCTAGGGGAAAACAACAACGATGACAACAACAGGAGGGTTTAACACACACACACCCCAAGTGGAAGAAAACCACAGGGATTTCGTGTGTCGTCCTCCGCCCGCCTCCTCCCCGGCTGCGTCCGGATGCATAAAGACTATATAGTACCGCGATGGCGAACCTATGGCACGCGTGCCACAGGTGGCACGTGAAGCCGTATCGGTGGGCACACGAGCCTTCTGGAGGGACCGGAAGCTGGCAAACGGGCCTTTTCCGGCCTCCGGAGGGCCTTCAGTGGGGTGGGGAAGGCAGTTTGCACCCTCCCCAGCCTCCTAGAAAGGCTCTGGAGCCTGGGGAGAGCAAAATACGGTCCTATCACATGCCAAAAGTGGGGAGAGCGCAGGGGGGGTTGAGCACGCATGCGCGGGGGGTGGGTCGCATAGAATTGTAGGTGTGGGCACACGCACGAGCGACCCTCCCGCACTCCTCCCTCCCCCCACTTTTGGCACACGATGGCAAAAAGGTTAGCCATCACTGGTATAGTAGTTTAGCAGCCAGAAAGGAAAAACACATTATACTCAGTCAACCATACTAACCTCAGTTTGCAGGGAAAAAGAGAGTCTGCAAACGAATGAATGCTTGCCCCCCATCATGAAGGGGACAATCCGCCCCCTCAACACCACAAGGCAGAGCTCTAAAGGAGGAGCTTTACCTGGGGAACATTTACACAACGAGACATCCACCCAGTGGCCGGCTCTTGCATTACCGGATTGTGTCTTCTGCAGGTTGCAGTTTTGACACACGCACACAAAACGAGCGAGGAGGAAGAGAAAACTCAAGAAGGGCAAATCTTTGGGCCAGCCTGCCAGAGCTGCAGGGAGCCACCTTGGAGGCATTCAGAGGGCATCTAGCTTATATAGACACAACAGACCAGGATTGGCTGGTATAAACCGAGGTGGCGCAGTGGTTAGAGTGCAGTACTGCAGCTACTTCAGCTGACTGCTAGTTCAGCAGGTCAGCGGATCAAATCTCACTGGCTCAAGGTTGACTCAGCCTTCCATTCTTCTGAGGTGGGCAAAATGAGGACCCAGATTGTTGGGGGCATCAGGCTGACTCTATAAACTGCTTGGAGAGGGCTGGAAAGCACTGTGAAACGGTATATAAGTCTAAGTACTATTGCTCTTCCTTTTCTCTCTCCTTCCTTCCTTCCTTCCTTCCTTCCTTCCTTCCTTCCTTCCTCTGTCCACTGCTAGCACTTCAATTCTGACCAGGTCAAGGTTGACTCAGCCTTCCATCCTTCCGAGGTGGGTAAAATGAGGACCCAGATTGTTGGGGGCAATATGCTAATGCTAATGCAATATGCTAATATGCAATATGCTATATGCTAACTTTGTAAACCACTTAGAAAGGGCTGTAAAGCACTATGAAGCAGTATAGAAGTCTAAACAATAATAATAATGTCCTACCTAGCTAGAAGGGGCTGGAAAGGAAGGTTTTTTTCCCCCCAGAGGTCTTAGGCCCATGATGGCGAACCTATGGCACGGGTGCCACAGGTGGCATGTGGAGCCATATCTGTGAGCACGCAAGCATTGCCCTAGCTCAGCTCCAGCATGCATGTATGTGCTGGCCAGCTGATTTTCGGGCCTTCCGTTCCCACCAGAAGTTGGGAAACGGGCTGTTTCTGACTTCCGAAGGGCCTCCGGGGCTGTGGGGAAGGCTGTTTTTGCCCTCCCCAGGCTCCAATAAAGCCTCTGGAGCCTCAGGAGGGTGAAAAACGGGCCTACTGGGCCCACCGTGCCATTGCGTGCCAAAAGCAGGGAGAGTGGGGGGTGTCACACACACATTGAATTATGGGTGTGGGCACACGCATGCGCGCCCCCCCGGTGCTCCCCCCGCTTTTGGCACACGACGGCAAAACGGTTAGCCATCACTGTCTTAGGCAAAGCTTTCCCGCCGGTAAAGGAGAGTTATTTGTAGCTCAGGGTTGAAATGAAGGATCCTTGGTGCTCTCTGAGGGTGTTTTCTTGTAGACATTTCGTGAACCAACTAGGGAATATCATCAGTGCTAGAAGGGAGGGGGATTTTGCAGGGAGGAGGAGGAAGAGGAGGAAAAGGACAAGGAGGAGGAAAAGAAGGAAGAGGAGGATGGGGGTCCTTGGTGGTCTCTAAGCTTGGTGGTCTTCTTGTAGATGTTTCATGACCCAACTACGTAATATCATCAGTGTTAGAAGGGAGAGGTTTTGTGGAGAGGAGGAGGAGGAGGAAGAGGAAGAAGAGGATAAGGAGGAGGAAGGATGGAGGGTCCTTGGTGCTCTCTGAGCTTGATGCTTTCCTTCCAGACGTTTCATAACCCAACTAGGGAACGTCATCAGTGTTAGAAGGGAGTGGGGTTTGCAGAAAAGAAGAGGATGAGGAGAAGGAAGGTGGGAAGGAGGAGTATCGTGGGGTCCTTGGGGCTCTCTGAGCTTGGTGGCTTTCTTGCAGGCATTTCACGATCCAACTAGGGAATGCCATCAGTGCTAGAAGGAATTTGCAGAAAGGAGGAGGAGGTGGTGGTGGTTTTTCGTGCTCTCTAGCTTTGATAGTTTTCTTGCAGACATTTTATCACCTAACTAGGTAACATCATTAGTGCTGGAAGGGAGTGGGGTTTCTGAAGAGAAGGAAGAGGAGGAGGAGGAGAGAAGAAGAAGAAGAAGAAGAAGAAGAAGAAGAAGAAGAAGAAGAAGAAGAAGAAGAAGAAGAAGAAGAAGAAGAAGAAGAAGAAGAAGAGGAGGAGGAGGAGGAGGAGGAGGAGGAGGAGGAGGAGGAGGAGGAGGAGGAGGAGGAGGAGGAGGAGGAGGAGGAGGAGGAGGAGGAGGAGGAGGAGGAGGAAAGAAGAAGAAGAAGAAGAAGAAGAAGAAGAAGAAGAAGAAGAAGAAGAAGAAGAAGAGGAGGAGGAGGAGGAGGAGGAGGAGGAGGAGGAGGAGGAGGAGGAGGAGGAGGAGGAGGAGGAGGAGGAGGAGGAGGAAGGCTGTGGGGTCCTTGCTGCTCTCTGAGCTTGGTGGTCTTCTTGCAGACGTTTCATGACCCAACTAGGGAACATCATCAGTGCTGCTGCTGCTGCTGCTGCTGTTGAGCAACCAATGACCTTACCTTATTTGGGCAATGAAGCATCTGCAAGAAAACCGCCAAGCTCGGAGAGCATCAAAGCTCCCCCGCCTACCCAACGGCGGGAGGCAGAAGTGCCCAAACGCTCCAAACTCTCTCTCCGTGCAAAAGTAGCCAATTTTTCCTCCTCCAAGTTGCACTAAAAGCGAACCAGACTTTTAACACACCTCAACAGATGCCGGAAGGCAGGTGTGATTTCCCCCAGCTGGAGGTTTCAACTTTCATCTGCAGGTAATTATCCTGCTTGAGGTCAGCCTCCTTTGCAGGGAAATTTATGAGCCATTGAATGTGGGGAAGGGGCGAGGAGGATCCAGATTTGGCACCGCTGGTCCCTCCCTCGAAAAGCAAGATAGCTAAAGGACTCAAAACAGCCTCTCTCCATCCCTGCTGGGCACCCCTCCAGAAATCCACCCCACCCAACCCTGCTTAGCATCGGTGAAGGAGGCGCTGCCTGCCCCTTCATGTCCGGGTCCCCCAGACTTGCAACCTTATTTCCAGACCCACAAAAAAGAGCCTTGGTACTACAGGGGTTTAAGGCACCCTGTTATTAAGCTTATTAAGACCAGCTGCCTGCAATTACTGCAGGGTTCGAATCTCACCAGGCTCAAGGTTGACTCAGCCTTCCATCCTTTCTAAGGTAGGTAAAATGAGGACCCAGTTTGTGGGGGCAATAAGCTGACTTTGTATAAATATACAAAAGGATGAAGGCTATTGCTGAGCACATTGTAAGCCGCCCTGAGTCTTCGGAGAAGGGCGGCATATAAATCAAATTTTAAAAATAAATAAATGCATATTCGTAATCCTTGATTTACGACCACAATTGAGCCCAAAATTTCTGTCACTAAATTGTTCCTTTCTTTCTTCCTTCCTCTCATTCCAATTTCCTTCCTTCCTTCCTCTCATTCCGATCTCCCTCCTTCCCTGCCTCTCTCCTCCCTTTCTTCCTTCCTCTTTCTGATCTTCCTCCCTCTCTCCCTCCTTTCCTTCCTTTCTTCCTTGTCCCCATCTCCTTCCTTCCTCTTTCCAATCTCCCTCCCTCCTTTCCTTCCTTCCTTCCTCATCCCCATCTCCTTCCTTCCTCTTTCTGATCTCCCTCCCTCCTTTCTTTCCTTCCTTCCCTCTCATTCCAATCTCCCTCCCTCCCTCCTTCCCTTCCTTCCTCGTCCCCATCTCCTTCCTTCCTCTTTCTGATCTCCCTCTCTCCCTCCCTCCCTCCTTTCCTTCCTTCCTTTCTTCCTCATCCCCATCTCCTTCCTGTTGTGACCCAGGCCCACGTAGTTGATATTAAATGCAAAACAGTTCCAACAAACAAACAGATTTTATTAAAACAGCCGAGAATTAACTCGTTCTCAGCGTATTCCAAATGAAATGAAAGCAAAGTCCTCAAAACACCATTCTTCAGTTTATCTCTGACCTTGGGATAATTAGGCAAAGTGCCAAAGGCTTTTCTTGGCAACAGTTCAGGAACAGAAGAAATAACTACAGCCAAACACGAAGCAATTCTGTCAACGGTTGTTTTCCGGCAAGGAGGCCAAGAGCCGTTGCTGGTCTTTTAAGCCTTATGGGAGGGGCCAATCATCTCCTGGCCTTACTCCTGAGTCGTCCTCTCTGCTTTAGCTGCTCCTGCCTTCTGGCAGCTCTTCTCATGCATGCACTAGGAACAGGCTCCTCCTGTTCCTCTGCCTCTCTACTGTCAGCCTCTGGAGGCTCCAAAGTCCGCACCTCACTCCCAGATGGCCCCATCTCTGCCTCCGATGCAGAGCCCTCATCCGGGCCTTCCCCAGCCTCCAGGACTGGCCCATCTTCTTCCTCAGCCTCATCGCTGTCCGACTCCGCTGCCAGCTCCATAGGCTGATGGCAGACCACAACACTTCCTTCCTCTTTCCGATCTCCCTCCCTCCTTTCCTTCCTTCCTCTCATCCCACCTCCTTCCTTCCTTCCTTCCTTCCCTTCCCTTCCTCTCATCTCCATTTCCTCCCTCCCTCCCTTCCAATCTTGCATGCTTGCTTTTAGTACTGACTACATTCTCTTAACAAAAATTATTTTAAAAATTGGTCTCGCGCCAAACTCTGCCATGCTGCCTCTGTCTAGTCTGAGGATGTTTTCACAAATTTATTAGCCAGGAGGGAGTGTAAATTCTCCTTGGCGCACTCTGGCCAGACTCTGGCAGACCTGAGGCTAGAGCCCAACATTTCTGTTGTTAAGCGAGACATTTCTGAAGTTGAGTTCTGTCCCCTTTTTTTACGACCGTTCGTGCCACATTTGTTAAGCGGACCACTGCGGTTATTACGTTACTAACACGGTTGTTCAGTGAATCGGGCGTCCCCATTGACTTTGCTCATCCAAAGGTCGCAAAAGGGGATCAGGTGACCCTGGAACACTGCAACCGTCATAAATATGAGTCAGTTTGCCGAGCATCTGAATTTGGATCACGCAACGGTCATAAGATTAAAAACCGGTCCCTTGTTTCATTGCTGTCGTAACTTTGAAGGTCACTAAAGATACCGTTGTAAGTTGAGAACTACCTGTAGGCATGCAAAAACGGCTCTGCAAGATTCTATAAGATGTTGAGACTCTAGAAAGGGTGCAGAGAAGAGCAGCAAAGATGATTAGGAGACGGGAGCCTAAAACATATGAAGAACGGTTGCAGGAACTGGCTATGTCTAGTTTAATGAAAAGAAGGACCAGGGGAGACAGGATAGTAGCCTTCCAATATTGGAGGGGCTGCCCCAGAGAGGAGGGGGTCCAGCTATTTTCCAAGGCACCTGAAGGCCAGACAAGGAATAATGGATGGAAACTGATCAAGGAGAGATTCAACCTGGAAATAAGGAGGAATTTTCTGACAATGAGAACAATCAACCGATGGAACAGAAGTTGCCTTCGGAAGTTGTGGGAGCTTCATCACTAGAGGCTTTCAAGAAGAGACTGGACTGCCATCGGTCAGAAACGGTGTAGGATCTCCTGCTTGGGCGGGGGGTTGGACTAGATGTCCTACAAGGTCCCTTCCAGCTCTGTTAATCTGTCAATGTATAAATTGGCCAATGCAAATTGTATTCTGCAGCAATTAGGTTTTTTTAAAAAAAATGAGGAGGGGGGCTGCTCAACCCTCTGTTTTTCAGCCTACAGCGATGTATTTATAGACAGTTCAGGAACAAAGAGGTACAAGGAAAGAGGCAGAAAACAAATTAAAATTCAGGTGTATTGATTGTTATTGATAGTCCCAAGAGTCCAGCAAGAGACGCTGCCTGTTTTCTCTGGCTGACTGGCATCACATCAAGTTTTTCAATTTCCTTTAAAGAAAAGAAAAGAAAAGAAAAGAAAAGAAAAGAAAAGAAAAGAAAAGAAAAGAAAAGAAAAGAAAAGAAAAGAAAAGAAAAGAAAAGAAAAGAAAAGAAAGAAGGGAAGAGAGGAGAGGAGAGGAGAGGAAAGGAAAGGAAAGGAGAGGGGGAAGGAAGGTAGGTAGAGGAAGGAAGGAAAGGAAAGGGAAGGGAAGGGAAGGGAAGGGAGGGGAGGGGAAGGGAAGGAAAGGAAAGGAAAGGAAAGGAAAGGAAAGGAAGGGAAGGGAAGGGAAGGGAAGGGAAGGGAAGGGAAGGGAAGGGAGAGGAGAGGAGAAGAAAGGAAAGGAAAGGAAAAGAAAGGAAAGGAAAGGAAAGGAAAGGAAAGGAAAGGAAAGGAAAGGAAAGGAAAGGAAAGGAAAATACAGGCAGTCCTTGACTTATGGCCTCAATAGAGCACAACTTGTCGGTTGTTAAGTGAGACATTTGTTCAGTAGGTTTTGCCCCCATTTTACGACCTTCCTTGCCACCGTTGTTAAGCGAATCACCGCAGTTGTTAACCTAGTAACCCAGTTGTTAAGTGAATCTGGCTTCCCCATTGACCTTGCTCGTCAGAAGGTCGCAAAAGGGGATTGCGTGACCCCGGGACATAAGTGCGAGTCAGTTGCCAAGCGTCTGAATTTTGATCACATGATCGCAGGGAAAGGACGTAAGTGTGAAAAACGGTCCTTAATCGCTTTTTTCCCCCCAGTGCCCTTGTAACTTTGAACGGTCACTAAATGAGCTGTGGTAAGTCGAGGACTACCTGAGTAGGTAGTTTTTGACTTGCGACAACAGTTGGGATCAGAATTTCTATAGCTGATAAAGGAGATTGTTAAGAGAGTCGCACCCGGTTTTACAATCCCTTTCGTGTCGCCAATCACTGCCGTTGTTAAGAGAATCACGCGGTCATTAAACAAAACCCCATCAACTTGGCCACCGGCTGGGAAAATCCCGAATGGTGATGCCACGATCCCCGATTTGCCGCAACCATCAAAAATACATGCCGAATGGCAAGAGTTCAGATTTTGCGCAGGTGGCCGTGGGGATGTTACGACGGTCATAATGCGAGGACCGGTTATAAGTCCCTTTTTTCGGGGGGGGGCATGGTTAACTTCCAACCGTTGCTAAACAAATGGTCGTAAGTCGAGGACTACCTGTGAAGCAGGCATTTTTGAGCAGGAAGTGGGCAGAGTCTGTCCTGCCTCCCCATTTCTCCCTTCGGTGGTGGGTGGCTCCGTCGCTGGAAGTTTTCAAGAAGAGACTGGACAGCCATTTGTCCAGAAATCTATAGGGTTTCCTGTAGTAGTGAAATCTAAAATTTGTTACTACCGGTTCTGTGGGCGTGGCTTGGTGGGGGGGGAGGGAATAATGTGACTGGGTAGGCATGGCCAATTTTTTTTTTTTTTTTACTTTTAAAAGCATTTTTTCTACAACCTCTACGCCGAATGCTTTCAAAAGGCTCTGACGATCCAAGCTGAGTTGCCTGGTCGTCAGAGGCTTTCTTTCTTTTAAATGTCTCTGACGATCCCAGCTGAGTTGCCTGATCGGCAGAGGCTTTTTTAAAAAGCCTCTGCCGATCAGGCAACTCAGCTTGGATCGTCAGAGGCATTTAAAAGAAAAAAAGGCTTTATGTCTTTTAAAAGCCTTTGACGATCCCAGCTGAGCCGCGCATTCATCAGAGGTTTTTTTTTTTACTTTTAAAAGCATTTTTTCGGCCGAAGAGGTTGTAAAAAAATGCTTTTAAAAGTAAAAAAAAAAGCCTCTGATGATTGTGCGGCTCAGCAGGGCATTGGGGGGGGGGGGGGGCAGGGATTTTTGCTACCGGTTCTCTGAACCACCCAACTCCATCACTACCAGATCAGGCGATCCGGTCCGAACTGGGAGCATTTCACCCCTGGTTTCCTGCCTAAGCAGGGGGTTGGACTAGAAGACCTCCAAAGTTCCTTCCAGTCCTCTTATTCTATGTTCTCAATGCAAACACTGCTTGTTTTCTCATCACCACAAACGCACCACAAGCACACTGAGAGCCTCCTGAGATCTGAACATCTGTAAAAAAAAAACCTATTTACAATGCTACAGAGTCTTCTGCTTACACGGAGGGCTGGACTAGAGGACCTCCAAGGTCCCTTCAACTCTTGTTAATTAACTGCAAATCCTGGAGAGGGAACGACTGTGCCTCCGAAAACCGGCAAACCTGCCTTTTAATGGCCTCTTTCACTCCTTCCCTTTATTTTTCTTGACACAGCAGAAGTGCAGGAAAGGGAGGGGGAGCTGCAGAAAAGATGCGGCAGTGGCTGTCCTTGCATGAACTCGGCGACGGCTGCTGCGAGAGAGCGTATGCGAGCACCGAGCACCGGAGAGGAAAAACTGGGAGGGGTGGGGGAAGAAGGAGAGAGACGAGAGAAAAAGAGAGAGGAGAGAGAGAGGCAGGGGGAGAGAGAAAGGAGCGATAAAGAGAGAGGAGAGAGAGAGAGAGAGAGAGAGAGAGGAGAGAAAGAGAAGAAAGAGACAGAGAGACAGAAAGAGAGACAGAGAGAATGAGAGAGGAAAGAGAAAAAAGAGAAAGAGAAAGAGAAAGAGAGGAGAGAGGAGCGAGAAAGAGAGAGAGACAGAGAGAAGAGAGAAAGAGTGAGAGAAAGAGAAAGAGAGAGAGAAAGAGAGAAAGAAAGAGAAAGAGAAGAGAGGGGAGAGAAAGAGAAAGAGAGAGAAAGAGAGGAGAAAGAGACAGAAACAGAGAGAAGAGAGAAAGAGTGAGTGAGAGAAAGAGAGAGAGAGAGAAAGAGAAAGAGAAGAGGGGGGAGAGGAAGAGAAAGAGCGAGAGAAGGAAAAAGAGAGAGAGAAAGAGAGAGAGAAGGAGAAAGAGAAGAGGGGGGAGAGGAAGAGAAAGAGAGAGAGAGAGAGAGAGAGAGAGAGAGAGAGAGAGAGAGAGAGAGAGAGAGAGAGAGAGAGAGAAGTAACGGGGGAAGGATGAGGTCAACTCCCAAAAAGGAAGCTGACAGGCGTTCGCTCGAGTGAGCGAGGCCAGGAACAACTGCAGAGCTTTGGGGACAAATGAAAAATAATCTGCTGGTCTTCGCCAGGTTCATTTTGCAATGCTGAGGAACGCGTGTTCAGAAGACAGAATAACAGAAGACAGAATAACACCTTGGAGGTCTTCTAGTCCACCCCCGGTTCAAGCAAGAGACCCTCTACCACTCCAGACAAGTGGCTGCCCAGTCTCTTCTTAAAAACCTCCAGTGTTGGAGCATCCACAACTTCTGAAGGCAACTTGGTTTCACTGGTTCATTGTTCTCACTCTCAGGAAATTCCTCCTCCTTAGTTCTAGGTTGAAAGTCTATGGAGATTCTCAGTCACGAGGGTCCCAAAGGTGCTTTTTTCCCAAGAGGCAACTGGACTTTCTGGTTTTTCTTTGAAGAGGTTTCGCTTCTCATCCAAGAAGTTTCTTCCGCTCTGACTTGGATGGTGGGGAATGGAAGGATTTATATTCCTTGCAGGCAGCTGGTCCTTTGCATCCTTTTAGAGGGTCGTTGAGGCCACTTGGAGGTTTATCTGTGTCCTCAGGGTCACCTGAGTGGTGCACCTGGCTCCTGTAGTCTGCAATTTTTTCCTCTGGAAATCCATTCCTACTCCCCCACCATTCAAAGGGTGCTCATCCCAAATTGTGTAGCTAAAAGTCTGTAGAGATTCTCAGTCATCCAGGTCCTGGTTGTTCCAAATGTGCAACTGGATTTTCTTGTTTTTCTTTGAAGACATTTCGCTTCTCATCCAAGAAGCTTCTTCCGCTCTGACTTGGATGGTGGGGAATGGAAGGATTTGTATTCCTTGCAGGCAGCTGGTCATTTTTTTAAAAAAAAATTTTGATTTATATGCCGCCCTTCTCCGGAGACTCAGGGCGGCTTACAATGCGTTAAGCAATAGCCTTCATACTTTTGTATATTTATACAAATTCAGTTTATTGCCCCCACAAACTGGGTCCTCATTTCACCTACCTTAGAAAGGATGGAAGGCTGAGTCAACCTTGAGCCTGGGGAGATTCGAACCTGCAGTAATTGCAGGCAGCTGGTCTTAATAACAGGGTGCTTTAGACCACTGTACTACCAAGGCTCATTTGCATCCTTTTGCATCCTTTGAGAGGGTCCTTGAGGCCACTTGGAGGTTTGTCTGTGTCCTTAGGGACACCTTCCAGATAAAAAAATTGGAGACTACAGGAACCATTTGCACCACTCAGGTGACTCTGAGGATACAGACAAACCTCCAAGTGGCCTCAACGACCCTCTCAAAGGATGCAAAGGACCAGCTGCCTGCAAGGAGTATAAATCCATCCATCCTCCACCATCCAGTCAGAGCTGAAGAAGCTTCTTGGATGAGAAGCAAAACGTCTTCAAGGAAAAAGAAAGTCCAGCTTCCTCTTGAAAAAGCATCTTTGGGGTAATCACGCCTGGGGTGGGGGGCATCCGGGCCCTATTCACACAACCACGGCTGACCCACTTCCCTACGTCTTCAGGGGAAGGGACCAGGATTGAGGGCACATAATCAACTCCAACCCGGTCAATGAGCAAGTGGCCATTTTTTAAAGGCCCTCCAGTTATTCCCAGGGTGGGCTGGGGGTCTCTGGCATCCCCTCCATCATGGGAACAAAGCGACGTGTTTAAAGACTCTGTAATATCCCAGTTACGAATCATCTTCCTTTCTAGTCTCCCGTCACCCCACTGATGGAGGAGGGGGTGAAAACCCCCAACAATGAGAAGTGAGTTGGTGGCTCTCTCAAAGGAGGAACTTTAGGTCCCTGAGAAATAGTCTGGACAACCCCACAAAGGAAAGGAATATAACAATAATTCGTTTAAGGTTATTTTTCTCTCTCAGTCTATGCCCATCTCTTCCTCTCTTTCTCTCTCTCTCTCTCCATCTCTCGCTCTTTCCATCTCCATCCATCCACCCGTCCGTCTTCTGTCTATCTTTCTATCAATCCATCCATTTCTCCGTCCATCCATTCACCCTCCATCCATCCACCCACCCCGTTTCTCCACCCACCCACCCCTTCCTCCCTCTACCCACCCTCACATCCATCTATCCCTCCCTTCCTCCCTCCATCCTTCCCTCCATCCCATTTCTCCATCCATCCACCCCTCCCTCTCTTCCTCCACCCACCCACCCATGCCTCCATCCATCTATCGATCCATCGATCCATCCTTCCTTCCTTCATCCATCCTTCCCTCCACCCACCCACCCCTTCCTCCCTCTACCCACCCACTCACATCCATCCTTCCCTCCCTCCCTCCCTCCATCCTTCCCTCCATCCCGTTTCTCCATCCATCCACCCCTCCCTCTCTTCCTCCACCCACCCACCCATGCCTCCATCCATCTATCGATCGATCCATCCATCCTTCCTTCCTTCATCCATCCTTCCCTCCACCCACCCACCCCTTCCTCCCTCTACCCACCCACTCACATCCATCCATCCTTCCCTCCCTCCCTCCCTCCATCCACCCCATTTCTCCATCCACTCACCCCTCCCTCTCTTCCTCCACCCACCCACCCATGCCTCCATCCATTGATCCATCCATCGATCCATTCCTCCCTCCCTCCCTCCCTCCCTCCCTCCCTCCCTCCCTCCCTCCATTCATCCATCCATCCTTCCCTCCCTCCACCCACCCACTCACATCCATCCATCCCTTCCTCCCTCCCTCCATCCTTCCCTCCCTCCCTCCCTCCCTCCCTCTACCCACCCACTCACATCCATCCATCCACCCACCCATCCAATCTCTCCCTCCCTCCCTCTTCTCCTGAGAAGTAGCTGGCTGGGATTTCCCAGAGCGAAGAGGTGTCCGCTGTGCCCTCCAGCTTTAACCAGGCAGGAGGCACCGCTTTCCAAACCGTAACCCGGGTTCAAGAGCACAGCTCACCCGATTCTCGTCGTAGATGATCTGGACCAGGCTGCGGTGCTTCGACTCCAGGGGTGGGGGAGAGATGGACTTCTCGGGCTCCAGCGGTTTGGCTGCTTCTTCCTCCAGCTGTTGCTGCAGAAGCAGAGGAGAAATCGAAAATAAGTCCCCCTCTCACAGAGACCAGCGCTCCCTGGAGTGCCCCCGTCACCTCCCTACAAATTGCCATACAGTTACAATGGTTCGTTTCACAATGGTTCAAAGTTACGACAGCCTTGGGAGAAGCGACTTATAACCCACCCAAGTTAAAACCGTCGCAACCACCTGGCTCCCCTTTATGACGTTCGTGGCGTCCTAGGATTTGTGATTTGCGGACTTCCCTAGCTGGGCTTCCTTCAAGCAGAGTTCTCCATTGGGAAAGGGTTTCATTTAACGACTGCGTGAATTCTCTTAATCGCCACGGACAAAATGGCCGTAAAATCAGAGCCAGTCATGTGATAACTCGCTTAACAACCAAAATTCTGGTCCCAATTGCCGCCGTAAGTCGAGGACTACCTGTATAGGTGTATCTGGACACTGCTGTCATTCAGCCCAATCCTGGGAAAATCTCGATTTTGTTGATGTTTTTTGCCTGATGCTCCTGAATCTCTAAAAACTGCCTTGTCTCCTCCCACCCTCGTGCTATGCTGCCTGCCCCCCCCCCCCGTCCCATGTTCTACCTGGCCAAAAGGAAGCGATCTAGTCCACACCTAGAACCCGATCAAAATGGATTCATGCCCCTGATTGACTCCACTCTAGACCTTCTCGGGGTTGAAATCTGGATGAAAAAGTTCTCGACTGATTTCCGTTAGCGTCTTGTTACCTGCTTTTTTTTCAACTTGGAGATCTGCTGTTCCACCATGGTGATCTCTCTGTCCACGCGGTCCATGTTCTGGATCAGCTCCTCCTTCGAGAGCCGGGATGGGAGTAGATCCAGTTCCAAGTCAGGGTGGGCAGAGGTGATGGGAGAAACGGGCTCCAGTTTCCCGGTAATGCCTCGATCCTGCAGATGGCAAAAGGGGGAATGGAAGTTCATGAGAAGAAAGCTTCTTCTGAGGAACCTCTAGGAAAACTCAAGGGATGACCTTCTTGGAACCACCCAAAGCTTCCCGTCGTCTGAATGCAGCCAACTTGGGCCTGTTGACTTGGCAACTGTCCTTCACTCCTCACCCAGTCCCTCTCTTCTTTCTCCAGATGACTCCATCTGTAACCTTAAACCAGGGAGAAGCTGCCTGGCTGGGCCCTCAAAACAGCTGCTTCCCACCAGGAGACCTCATCCAAGTTGGCCATCTCAATTTCCTAACGAGCAGGGAAGAGAGACAAGACCTCCATTGTTCCATAACACCAACTGTCACTCCCTCTGTGTCCTCCAGAAGGACCCAAGCCATTATCCTCTCCTCACCACTCACAACTTCCTGTCTTTAGACAGCTGGCTGGTAGGGGTGGGGGATGGTTGCCTTCTTTGAAGCCCCTAAGAGCCAAGTCTCTCCATCATCTTGGCAGGCCCCTGGACATCTCAGATGACCTAGTCATCCCCCTGCCCCGCTCACCCCCACCCCCACCCCCACGGCAGAGGATTTAGCGATCTCAGCTTCTGCCAAAGTTCAAGCATGACCCAACCTCCAACTCAGGCAAACCATCAAACAGTCAACAACAGCTCTACCAAGAAATACTCCCACCATCACTGACAGGGCAAGCCACCTGTCTAGAAACAGAGAGCAAACCCCACGCCCTTCTGGCACTGATGATGTTCCCTAGTTTGGTCATGGAACGTCTGCAAGAAAGCCACCAAGCTCAGAGAACCCCAAGAACCTCACAGTCATTGTCACCTTCCTCCTCCTCCCGTCTCCTTCTCCTCTACTTCACAAACCCCTCTTTCTTCTAGCACTGATGATGTTATATAGTTGGGTCATGAAACGTCTGTAAGAAAACCACCAAGTACAGAGAGCACCAAGGACCCCCCAGTCCTCTTCCTCCTCCCTTCCTTCTCCATTCTGCAAACCCCACTCCCTTCTAGCACTGATGATGTTACCTAGCTGGGTCATGAAACATCTGCAAGAAGACCACCAACCACCAAGGACCCCTCATTTCAACCCCGAGCTACAAACATTCTCTTCTATCGATTTTAGGACTATAACGGGCGGGCTCTATTACAGTCGTAATTCAAGGACTCCCTGTGCACCTTCTCTTTCCAGCTTACCCTGGAGAAACCCTCCGTTCCACCCTGGCTGAGCAGAGCCGGAGGCCTCAGCAGCGGCTCCTGTAACAGCTCCATCCGAGGCCGCTTGGTCTCAATAAACTCGATTTCCGATGCTTTGCTCAGATCCGAGAGATACGAATGGGACTCGGTCCGAGCGTGCGTCTCCTGGGACCTGCGGGGAAGTGAAAAGAGATTGGATCAAGGAGCTCCAAGCCGATCTGTTTTAAATAGTGTAGGGCAGGGGTGAAATCCAGCAGGTTCTGACAGGTTCTGGTGAACCGGTAGCGGAAATTTTGAGTAGTTCGGAGAACTAGCAAATACCACCTTTGGCTGGCCCCAGAGTGGGGTGGGAATGGGGATTTTGCAATATCCTTCCCCCAGGAGTGGGGAGGGAATGGGGATTTTGCAGTATCCTTCCCCTGCCACGCCCACCAAGCCATGCCCACTAAGCCACACTATGCCCACCGAGCCACGCCCACAGAACCGGTAGTAAAAAAAATTGGATTTCACCCGTGATGTGGGGTTTTTTTAGATCGTTTCTCCCATTGCCAATTATCTTAGGACTCAGAAGCAAGGGAAGGGGAGAGAAGGAGAAAGGAAGGCGAAAGGGGGACGGAAGGGGAATAAATTGATGGGGAAGGAGGAGGAAGAGGAGGAAGGAAGAGGAGGATAGAAGGAAGAATGGGGGAGAAGAATGAATGGAGAATGAAAGGAGAAGAAGGGGAAGGAAGAGGAGGAGGAAGAGGAGGAGGAAGAGGAGAATAGAAGGAAGAATGAGGGAGAAGAATGAATGGAGAAACAAGAATGAAAGGAGAAGAAGGGGAAGGAAAGGGAGGAGGAGGAGAGGAGGAGGAAGAGGAGGAGGAAGAGGAGAATAGAAGGAAGAATGAGGGAGAAGAATGGATGGAGAAACAAGAATGAAAGGAGAAGAAGGGGAAGGAAAAGGAGGAGGAGGAGAGGAGGAGGAAGAGGAGAAGGAGATGGGAAGTGGAGGGAAGGGAAGAATGGGGAAACGAAGGGAAGGGGCCCATGACAATTCCTAAAGCCGTCTTTATCATCTTAAAGAAAGCTTCACAAACCCAAAAAGACAAACTCCAAAGTCGAACTAAGAAAGCAACGAGAAAATTTTAAGAAAAAATGTCTTGTATCTTATGCTTATCAATAATGGCTGGTTCCATAAGGAATCCAACATCACAGTAGGAGCAATGCAAAATATTATTATTAGTAGTAGTATTAGTATTAGTATTAGTATTATTAGTATTATTATTAGTATTATTATTAGTATTATTATTATCACGAATGGAGGCAGATATACGTGTCCGAGGATAATGATGCGAGATTAAAGGTGGGCCGGTCACCAGGACCAGATATTTATTCTTCCAAGCATTTGGGCTTATGCCAAAAGTTCAGGGAATTTCTTTCCACCAAAATATGTCCTTTTGGGCTGTTCTTTGAGTCGTGTTTCAGTAGAGAGAAATTCCCTGAAGATGGGCTCTGGCATAAGTCCGAAAGCTCGGAACAGTAAATCTCTGCTCCCGATGACCGACCCACCTTCTGTTGTGGCCTCTCGGCTACCGGCGCCTCCAGCAGCCGAATCAGAGGAGGAGGAGGTGGAGGCGTGAGAGTCAGGGTCAGCATCAAGGTAACCTGAGAGCTCGGAGGGGGAAGAGGGGATGGAGCTGGCAGAGAGAGAGAAACAGAGGTGGAGCCTGGGCTGTCCATCATCCCTCAGATGGAGAGTCAACAGCCCCCAGGTCTGGAGGTGGCTGATGAGGAAGAGGAGGAACAGCTGGGTCCAGTGCCTGACGTGCAGATGCGCAGAAGGCAGAGGAGAGGAGAGCAGTGGAAATCTGTGGGCCGGTCCTTAGGACGGAATAGCCACCGCTGCTAGCGAAGCCCCACCCTAACTCTGGGGATAAAAGGCAGGGGGCGGAGATGAATAGATGTGGCAAACAACTATTCATCTTCCAGCCGGATGGATTTGTTAGCCTGCGGTGAGAGAGAAACTTTTTGCCTGCTGGCGCTCCTAATAAAGGAAGCATTGATTTAACTACAGAGGATTTGTCGTGTTTGGGAAGCTGGGTCAGAACATATGGTTGTTAAGTGAATCACCGCACTTGTTGGCTGAATCGCAGGGTCATTAAATGAATCCAACTTTCCCTCGCTGACTTCACAAACTCTGCCGTACAGATAGTCCTCAACGTACGACTATAGTTGAGCCTGGCAGTCACAACCCTTTTAAGTCGTAACCACGCGGATCATCGTGTGACCAGGGCCGTTGTGACACGCACACTAGGGTTGTCGAGCGAACGCGACATGATGGTCCAATCGGAAGCAAGCCATCGTTTTGAGCAAAAATTGTGGTAACTGCAAGCCAAGTGACCAGCTGTCCAGCACACAGAATATGGTCTCTGTCAGGGGTGGGTTCTAATTTTTTTTACTACCGGTTCTGTGGGCGTGGCTTATTTTGTGGGTGTGGCTTAGTGGGGGTAATGTGACTGGTGGGCATGGCCAACTTTTTTTCTTTCTTTCTTTCTTTTTTTTTACTTTTAAAAGCATTTTTTCTACAACTTTAAGAGGATGCAGGAAAAAATGCTTTTAGAAGCCTCTGGCGATCAGGCAACTCAGCTGGGATCGTTAGAGGCTTTTAAAGGCATTTTTTTTTCTTACAGCCTCTTCGGTCGAAGTGGTTGTAGAAAAAATGCCTTTAAAAGCCTCTGACGATCCCAGCTAAGCCGCACGATCACCAGAGGCTTTTTTTCCCCCTTTTAAAAGCATTTTTTCAGCCGAAGAGGTTGTAGAAAAAATGCTTTTTAAAGTTAAAAAAAAAAAAACCTCTGATGAGGTGGGCGGGGTAAGCGAGCGGCGACTGGGCCAGGGACCGGTTCGAGGGTGTGGCCAGCCAATGTTATTACCGGTTCTCCGAACTACTACAATTTTTTACTACCGGTTCTTGCGAACCGGTGCGAACCGGGAACAACCCACCACTGGTCTGTGTGTCTGTGTGTGTGTGTGTCTGTGTGTGTGTGTGTGTCTGTGTAAACTTCAAATCTGGGTCATAGGTATCTTTTGGGAAGAAAAAAAATCTGTTGGAACCTCAAACGTGTCCCATCTCTTTGGCCTTACCTTTCATTTCCCGGCTGAAATTCGGATAACAGGGAGGGTCTGCGCCGTTGGGGGTGTAAGAGAGACCCTGGGGGCAGGTGGGAAGGGTATTCTCTGGGATGGTGCTGATATTCCAAGAGACTCACATCCTAAAACAGAAAAATAAACCTTCAGGTCAAAATCACATATAGGTATAGTCCTCTACTTACACCACTTCACTTAGCGACTGTTTGAAGTTACAACGGCACTGAAAAAAACTGACTTAGGGACCTTTTTCACACTTTACGACCATTGCAACCGTCCCGTGGTCACGGGATCACAATTCAGACGCTCGGCAAGCTGGTTCGTATTTACGACGGCCGCAGTGTCACCGGAATCCCCTTTTGCGACCTTCTGACAAGCAAAATCCGTGGGGAAGCCAAATTCATTTAACAACCATGTGACTAATTTAACAACCGCAATGATTCGCTTAACAAACATGGCACGAAAGGTCATAAAACGAGGCGAAACTCACTTAACAAAGGTCTCACTTAGCAACCTATATTTTGGGGGTCAGTTGTGGTTGTAAGTTGAGGACTACCTGCAATCATTTCGAAGCTTTCCCTTGGTGGCGCAGCAGACTAAAGTGCTGTTAAGTAGCACCAGCTGCCTGCAATTACTGTAAGTTCAAATCTCACCAGGCTCAAGGTTGACTCAGCCTTTCATCCTTTCGAGGTACGTAAAATGAGGACCCGGATTGTGGGGGCAATAAGCTGACTTTGTATAAAAAAGAACACCGCTTGGGGGGGCCGAAAGCCCTACTAAGCAGGTGCAAAAGTATGAAGGCTATTGCTTAACGCATTGTAAGCTGCCCTGAGTCTCCGGAGAAGGATAGATAGATAGATAGATAGATAGATAGATAGATAGATAGATAGATAGATAGATAGATAGATAGATAAATAAATAAATAAATAAATAAATAAATAAATAAATCCAGGTCCCACAGGTGCTTTGTTTTTAAGAGGGAACTGGACTTTCTGGTTTTTCTTTGAAGACGTTTTGCTTCTCATCCGAGAAGCTTCTTCAGCTCTGACTGGATGGTGGGGCATGGAAGGATTTATATTCCTTGCAGACAGCTGGTCCTTTGCATCCTTTTAGACGGCCGCTGAGGCCACTTGGAGTTTTATCTGTGTCCTCAGGGTCACCTGAGTGGTGCAAATGGGTGTGGAGCCTTCTTGGAACTGCTGAAAGGACTGTGTTGCAGATTATCCCTCCCCCTTTGTTCAGAGGGCTGTTCAATTTTGGCCTCTTTGACCCCTCTTTCAAACCTCTGTCCAAAATGTGGACTTTGCTGTCTTCAAAAGAGCGCCCTTTGTCTTTGAAATGCAGATGAACTGCTGAATCTACCTCTGATGGGTTTGTTCTCCTGTGTTGTGCCATGTGTTTATGAAGTGGTTGTTTTGTTTCCCCAAGGTACAGATCTGAAAATGGCTCACTGCATTGTACTGCATACACCTTCCATTCCCCACCGTCCAAGTCAGAGCTGAAGAAGCTTCTTGGATCAGAAGCGAAACGTCTTCAAAGAAAAACCAGGAACTCCAGTTGCCTCTTGAAAAAAGCACCTTTGGGAAGTTTTCCCTGCATTTTGGAAAATCATCTGGATTTGACCAGAGCCGTACAATACGGATAACATAGAACTGAATTCATACTATCCATGGTTGATGCACAGATGCCCTCTATAAGTGGGACAAAATACCATCAATGAACAACCTTTTGACAAGCTTTTTTTGCCACAGTTATTAAGTGAATTCCCTGCCGTTGTTAAATTAGTCACACGGTTGTTAAGCAGATCTGGCTTCCCCATCGACTTTACTTGCCAGAAGGTCGCAAAAGGGGATTGTGTGACCTCGGGATGGTGCATTGTCTATATGAGGGGTCTCCAACCTTGGCAACTTTAAGCCTGGAGGACTTCAACTCCCAGAATTCCCCAGCCAGCTTTGGGGGATTCTGGCTGGCTGGGGAACTCTGGGAGTTGAAGTCCTCCAGGCTTAAAGTTGCCAAGGTTGGAGACCCTGGTTGGGGAACTCTGGGAGTTGAAGTCCTCCAGGCTTAAAGTTGCCAAGGTTGAAGACCGTGCCTGGGGAACTCTGGGAGTTGAAGTCCTCCAGGTTTAAAGTTGCCAAGGTTGAAGACCGTGGCTGGGGAACTCTGGGAGTTGAAGTCCTCCAGGTTTAAAGCTGCCAAGATTGGAGACCCTGGCTGGGGAACTCTGGGAGTTGAAGTCCTCCAGATTTAAAGCTGCCAAGGTTGGAGACCCTGGCTGGGGAACTCTGGGAGTTGAAGTCCTCCAGGCTTAAAGCTGCCAAGGTTGGAGACCCTGGCTGGGGAACTCTGGGAGTTGTAGTCCTCCAGCTTTAAAATTGCCAAGGTTGGAGATCCATTGCTCTATATCCCTTATCCTTGATCTTCTACCTTTGGCTTTTGGGTTCTTCTGGAAAAACAAAGCCAGACAGGAAATTTTAATCCCCGGCTCGCTTATTCCCCAAAACTCTTCTCCTTCCGCAGGGCCAGAACTGGAAACCAAGCGGTTGGGTTTTCTGTAACCTCCTGACGAAGCCTCCGCAGAGAAAACTTAAAGAGTGATGCAACATGAGAAGAAACCCACAATTTGAGGAAACGTCTTCACTTTAGTTGCATGGGAGAGTCTAGAGAACTTTGAGGTACATCGAAGGCTCCATAATGTATACATCTAGGTCAAAAGTACTCAGAAGAAGAAAAAAAAAAGGAGAAGTAAAGAAAACCCCTAGTCAACCACTCCTTGGTCAAAGGAGGAACTTCCTCAAAATTAACGGTCATCTTTAGAGTCAAAACCGCATCAACTGTACCGGAATATTCTCCAGAAGTTTAACATCTTGGTTAAGATTTCCTTCCTGATTCATTTTTTTTCCCCCACAGTACTTGGGTATCCCTGATCTGCCTTCATTTCAAGGCACTCTTATCTGTGTCTGGACCTCCTCCTCAGCCCCCGACTCCCACCCTGACTCCAGGTCTGGATTTTGCGCTTCAGGCCCAACCCCAAGTTGCTGTAACCACACTTCCTGACAGAAGCTACAACGGGTTGGCTTTGCAAAACATCGGGTTTTGCCCCGTGTCACGTCTGCAACCTTAAACACTCAAAAGAGCCATTTCGACCCGTTTCCCACAGAAAAGAAAACACCGGGAGCCACAAAAACTGGGTGGGCGTGGCCAACTCGACATCACTCACTTCCACCAGTCACATGACCACCCACCCCCAGCCACGCCTACCCAGCCAGTCATTAGGGCAGAGAACCGGTGGTTAAAAATCACCGGGAACCACATAACCCTTTTGACATCTCTCTCTCCCTCCCTCCCCCCTCTCTCTCTGTATCTCTCTATCTCTCTCTCTCTCTCTCTCCCCCTCTCTCTGTATCTCTCTGTCTCTGCCCCGGCTACTTCTCCATCCCCCGCCGTCGCCCTTACCTTCTCAGGCCAGGCGAGGAGTGATTGGGAGGGGAGGTTGACAGGCGGGGCCAGCCAGTGGTGGGATCACCTGACAGGGAGTCACAGCAGAGGGCCCGAAGAGCCGTATGCGGCTCCGGAGCTGCAGGTTGCTGACACCTGGACTAACCCAATAAAGGCTGGATTCGCCCAATGTGCTAACCCAGGTCAAGTTGTAAATGGTAGGCCACTTTGCAACTCAATGAAGTCATTCCTTAATTCATACAGGAATAAGGTGATGTTACCTAACATACTTTTCGGAGTATAAGACGCACTTCCCACCCCCAAAAAGTGGGTGGAAATGTCTCTGCATCTTATACAGCGAATGTTGCCAAAGGCCCACCCACCCGCCGGCCCCCCATTTCCGGCCTCCACACACCCCATTTTAGACCCATTCCAGGCTGTGGGGATCACCACAGAACATTGCCGCCGATCGCCACCTCCATGCGTCGCATTTTCAGCCTCCACACACCCCAATTTTGGCCTCCACACGTCGAGTTTTCGGCCGGTTCCAGGCACCAGGGATTGGCGGTGGCGGCGGGAATCTCCGCCGCCTAGAACAGGCCAAAAACACGATGCGCAGAGGCCAAAAATGGGGCGTGCAGAGGCCAAAAGCGCAACATGCTGAGGCAGCGATGTGCTGTGGTGATCACGGCAGCCTAGTACGGGTCAAAAATGGAGCGTGCGGAGCCCAAAAACACGACGCGCAGAGCCGGCAATGGGCGACGGCGATCCCCGCAGCCTGGAACAGCTGATTGGCAGTATTCCAGGAGGCCGATCCAACCGCCAATCAGCTGCTCATGCTGAATCAGGCTGCGATAATGTGCTGAAGCTGACCAGGCTGTTTGCTGTTTGCTGCAAGGAAGCTAGCCAGATGAATACCAATGGAAACTGGTAGGCAGAGGCAGAATTTTTTTCCCCTTGTTTTCCTCCCCAAAACTAATATGTGTCTTATACTTCGAAAAATACGGTAGTTTGGGTCCTGATACATCTGCAAGAAAGCAGCCAAGCTCAGAGACCACCAAGAACCTAACTGTTGAACCTTGAGCTACAAATATTCTCTTCTCTTGGTACTGATGACGTTGTCTAGTTGGGCAATGAAATGTCTACAAGCAACCATCCAAGATCAGAGGACACCAAGGACTCCATAGTTGAACCCTGAGCTACAAATATTCTCTTCTGTTAGTTGGGTCATGAAATCATCTTCACTTAACGACCCCCATAATCCCTTGCAGGAGAGGAGTCTGGGCAACTGAATGGAGCTAGCAGAGTGTTTTAATGGCCGGATGCCCTTCCTTGTCACCGTATTCCTTCTCCATTGATGATATTACCTAGTTTGGTCATGCAAGGTCTGCAAGAAAACCTCCAAGCTCAGAAACACCAAGGATCCTACAGTTTAACCCTGAGCTATAAAGGTTCTCCTTTATCGGTTAATTCATACACTCTCCTAGAGCGATTCTAAATGCCTGGAGGTGGCCACCTCATTCATCTCAAAAGCTTTTAAAAGGTACCTTAGAACATAAAATCGCAGGACTGGAAGGGACCTCAGAGATCTTCTAGTCCAACCATGGGTGAAATGCTCCCGGTTTGGACCAGGTCGCCCGATCCGGTAGCAATGGCGGCGGGCGGTTCGGAGAACCGGTAGCAAAAGTCCCTGCGCCCCCCCACCACCACCACCATGCCCAGCTGAGCCACACGATCATCAGAGGCTTTTTTTTTAACTTTTAAAAGCATTTTTTTCTACATCCTCTTCCGACAAAAAAAAATGCTTTTAAAAGTAAAAAAAAAAAAAAAAGCCTCTGATGATCGCGCGGCTCAGCTGGGATCATCAGAGGCTTTTCAAAGCATTTTTTTCTGCAACCTCTTGGCCGAAGAGGTGATAAAAAAAATGTTTTGAAAAGTCTCTGACGATCCTAGCTGAGTTATCTGATCGGCAGAGGCTTTTCAAAGCATTAGAAAAAATGCTTTGAAAAGTTTAAAAAAAAAAAAAGTTGGCCACGCCCACCATCACATTACCCCCGCCCCACCAAGCCACGCCCACAGAACCGGTAGTAACAAATTTTACATTTCACCCTGAGTCCAACCCCTTGCTCAAGCAGGAGTACTTATTTTATTTATTTATTTATTTATTTATTGGTTCGATTTATATGCCAGTGATGGCTAACCTTTTTGCCATCGCGTGCCAAAAACGAGGGGAGTGCTGGGGGATTGCGCGTCTGCGTGCCCACACCCATAATTCAATGTGCCCCCCCGCACGCATGCATGTGCGACCCCCACTTTTGGCACGTGATGGCCTGGTGGGTAGCCCTTTTTTTGCCCTCCCCAGGCCCCCTGGAGGCCCTCCAGAGGTCGGAAACGGTCCATTTCCCAACTTCCATTGGGATCAGAAGGCCCGTTTTTCGCCCTTCCCACACTCCAGAGGCTTTCTAGGAGCCTGGGGAGGGCAAAAACAGCCTTCCCCACTCCCTGGAGGCCCTCCAGAGGCCAGATTCGCCATCACAGCCTTATACCATCCCAGTCAAGTGGTTGTCCATCCAGTCTATTTTTGAAAACCTCCAGTGATGGAGCACCCACAATTCCAGGAGGCAATTTCTCTTTACTTCTAAGCTGGATCTCTCTTTGACAAGCTTCAACCCATTGCTTCTTGTCCTGCCTTTCTGAGATAAGGCTGAAGAACACACAGTGTGGTGTGAATAAGGGAAGAGAGTCAACCAGTGTCCAACCACAAGACCTTCTCTGCTCAGTTGATACTCTGAACTCAACAACGTGAAGGAAAGCATCTCCTACAGTCGTTGGAGAACGCCAACGTTTTCAAATAAATCACCATCACTATACAGGGATCCTAAAGTGGATCCCTAAATCACATCTGGGCACCCATTAACTATCATCCATGGTATCAATGAGGCTATAAGAAATACTTGGGAGATTGAAGAAAACAACCCATCAACCACAAGATGTAAAGACATCTTACTAGGCTTCCAACTCTGATGGAGCCCATAATTCATATCTCCCTTCTTCTACATCAGGGGGTCTCCAAGCTTCGCAAATTTAAGACTTGTGGCCCCCCCCACCCACCCAAGGATTCCCCAGCTAGCATGGAGAACATCACCAGGATTTATGTGGCTGAGGAATTCTGGGAGTTGAAGTCCACAAGTCTTAAAGGAGTCAAGTTTGGAGACCCCAGCTGTAGATTATTAGGGGCCTTCCTGGGGAATTCTGGGAGTTGAGGTCCACAAATCTTAAAGAAGTCAAGTTTGGAGACCCCAGCTGTAGATTATTAAGGGCCTCCCTGGGGAATTCTGGGTGTTGAAGTCCAGAAATCTTACAGTCACCAGGTTTGGAGACCCTTGTTGTAGATTAAGAGCTTCTCTTCTCAAGATCATTGGATTTCGACAGCTCAGGAAAGTTGCCAGCCGTTTCAAGGGCCGCCAACTGACCAGGGAAATTCCAAGCAAGGCTGAGGAAGTGGGTGGCAGATCTACGCTGCCGATAAATTAATAAAATTAACAGCCAAATTCCCAGGAAAAAAAAAAGGAAGTTACTCGAAGGATACTGTGAAGGTTTAGAATTTTTTCCCCCATCAAACTTTGGAGATGTGATCATTCGGCATCTCCCAATTTGAGACTCTAGAAAGAGCGCAGAGAAGAGCAACAAAAATGATTAGGGGACTGGAAGCTAAAACATACAAAGAACGGTTGCAGGAACTGGGCATGGCTGGTCTAGTGAAGAGGAGGACCAGGGGAGAGAGGAGGGGGTCAATCTATTCTCCAAAGCCCCTGAGGACAGGACAAGAAGCAACAGGTGGAAACTAATCAAGGAGAGAAGCAACTTAGAACTAAGGAGAAATTCCCTGACAGTGAGAACAATTCGTCAGTGGAACAACTTGCCTCCAGAAGTTGTGAATGCTCCAACACTGGAAGTTTTTAAGAAGAGACTAGACAGCCATTTGTCTGAAATGGTATAGGGCAATGATAGCTAATCTTTTCTGGACCGAGTGCCCAAAGCGTGCATGCCTGAACCGCCAAAATGCAATGTGCGCATGGCCCCCGTGCATGTGCCCTGGCCCCCAGGCATGCACACGCGGCCCTCACACGTGCCCCACCCCCCGTGCATGCACATGCAGCCCCCTGCACGTGACCCGCCCCCGCACATGCGCGGCAGAGGCCCAAAAACCAGCTTGCCGGCAGGAGGTGCGTACACATGCGCAGCAGAGCTGAACTGGGGCAACGGCTCGCGTGCTGACAGAGAGGGCACTGTGGGGCACCTCTGGCACGTGTGCCATAGGTTTGTCATCACAAGTATAAGGTTTCCTGCCTGAGCAGGGGGTTGGACTAGAAGACCTCTAAGATCCCTTTCCAACTCTGTTATTCTATTCTATTCTATTCTATTCTATTCTATTCTATTCTATTCTATTCTTTTTTCTTTTCTTTTTTTGCTGTTTCAGTTTTTATTTTTTAGAATTTATAAAATTCCAGTGTATATTCTATTTGTTCTGTTCTGTTCTGTTCTGTTCTGTTCTGTTCTGTTCTATACTATTCTATTCTATTCTATTCTATTCTACTCTACTCTACTCTACTCTACTCTACTCTATTCCATTCCATTCTATTTTATTCCATTCCATTCCATATTTCTCTTCTCTTCTCTTCTCTTCTCTTCTCTTCTCTTCTCTTCTCTTCTCTTCTCTTCTCTTCTCTTCTCTTCTCTTCTCTTCTCTTCTCTTCTCTTCTCTTCTCTTCTCTTCTCTTCCCTTCCCTTCCCTTCCCTTCCCTTCCCTTCCCTTCCCTTCCCTTCCCTTCCCTTCCCTATTCTATTCTATTCTATTCTATTCTATTCTATTCTATTCTATTCTATTCTATTCTATTCTATTCTATTCTATTCCACTTTTGACCTTGCTATTGTTATCCCCGTTTTCGGTTTTACGTACAAGCCGTTTGGGAGTTCCATGGTGTGCTTAAGTTGGTGGGTTAGCCTTATTTCCTTGTCCCTTTTCTTCCAACTGTGGGCCTTTTATTGAATTTTTATCTTGTAAAAGCCTGCGGGGAGTCAGAATTATTCAAATGCTAATAATAACACCTGGCACCGGTCCCTGCCTCTAAGAGTCTTAAGTTCTCATGATAAGATTGTTTTTTTTTTTTCCTTTTTTATTGAGGCTCAGAGGCTATTTTGGGCAAGCCTGATATTACAATGGGATCCTTTTGATCTCTCTTTCTCTGCTCTCGCTTGCAAAAAAAAAAAAAATCTTTCGCTTTGGATCTAGAAAGCAAAGCAGGAAAACAAACATTCATCCCAGAGTTGCGGGACAATGAGGAACGATGGTGCAAGTAAGCACCAGATTAGCGTAATTATAGTTTATTTTATGCAAACTTTCTGCCTGCAAAGAGACACTCTCTTTCCGGAGGGGATTTTAAATTCAGTTCTGACCTAGTCAGGGCATTTCCGTTTCCCCGGCTGTCTCTCTAAGTTTGTGTGAAAGAAATCTGACCTCTGATCAGCTGAGATGGGCTTCGTTTGCAAAATGCGGAATGGCAGGCCTTGTCCTTGTCAAGATTGTTAGCAATTTCTAAAAGGCACACGGGGAAGGGGGTTCCCCTTGCAATTGTGATTGTCCACGGAAGAGCCATAAAGGTCAGCCTCAGGGCTGAGCCAGCACACTCAAGAGTATTGTATGGGTAGTCCTCGATTTAGGGCTAACATTTATGCTGCTAAGCGAGGTAACTGTTTGTTTGTTTGTTTTGTTTATTTTTTTAATTTGATTTATATGCCGCCCTTCTCCGGAGACTCAGGGCAGCTTACAATGCGTTAAGCAATAGCCTTCATACTTTTGTATATTTATACAAAATCAGCTTATTGCCCCCACAATCTGGGTCCTCATTTTATCTACCTTAGAAAGGATGGAAGGCTGAGTCAACCTTGAGCCTGGGGAGATTTGAACTTACAGTAATTGCAGACAGCTTGATGTTAATAACAGTGCTTTAGTCTGCTGCGCCACCAGGCTCCTGTTAAGGGAGCCGCTCCCAAGTTGACAATAGCCACAGCACTTAGACTTATATACCGCTTCACAGCCCTCTCTAAGCAATTTACAGAGTCAGCCTCTTGCCCCCAACAATCTGGGTCCTCATTTTATAGACCTTGTAAGGACGGAAGGCTGAGTCAACCTTGAGCTGGTCAGGATTGAATCATGGATGGATGGATGGATGGATGGATGGATGGATGGATGGATGGATGGAAGGAAGGAAGGAAGAAAGGGGAGGAGAGGGGAGGAGAAGGAGGGGAGGGAGGAAGGGAGGGAAGGAAGGAAGGAAGGAAGGAAGGGCAATAGCACTTAGACTTATATACTGCTTCACAGTCCTTTACAGCCCTCTCTAAGCGATTTACAGAGTCAGCCTCTTGCCCCCAACAATCTGGGTCCTCATTTTATAGACCTTGTAAGGACGGAAGGCTGAGTCAACCTTGAGCTGGTCAGGATTGAACTCCTGGCAGTCAGCAGAGTTAGCCTGCAATACTGCATTCTAACCACTGCGCACCATGGATGGATGGATGGATGGATGGATGGATGGATGGATGGATGGATGGAAGGAAGGAAGGAAGGAAGGAAGGAAGGAAGGAAGGAAGGAAGGAAGGAAGGAAGGAAAGGAAGAGCAACAGCAATAGCACTTAGACTTATATACTGCTTCACAGTCCTTTACAGCCCTCTCTAAGCGATTTACAGAGTCAGCCTCTGGGTCCTCATTTTACCCACTTTGGAAGAATGGAAGGCTGAGTCAACTTTGAGCCAGTCAGGATCGAACTCCTGGCAATGAGCAGAATCAGCCTGCAAAACTGCGTTCTAACCACTGCACCACCAGGGCTCCTACAACCTTTTCTGCCAGGTTTTCATGTGAATGACTGCGGGTTCTTAAGCAAATCACGTGATCACTGAGCAAATCCAGCTTTCCCCCCCGTTGGCTTGGCTTGTCGAACCCATGACTCTGGGATGCTGCAACCATTATAAACCATACTGCTGGCCCAACACCCGAATTCTGATCACACGATCATCTCCTTTGCAAAGACCACTGCGAAGACTCTAGTCCTCATGGCCCAGAAACCCACTCTTGCCCCACTGGCACACCCACAGCCAGCCAATGGCAACGATGCTCAATGCTTGGATGAAAAGTTTGACCGGGAGCTAAGAAAAGATACTCACCACATGAGGCTGATTTAATGCCACGGGGTAGGACATGGCGTGGGACGGGTAGTGGGTCTCCGCCCCTCTCCAGGTCTGGGTTGCCGGTTGCGTAGATCCAGCCATTGTCAAAGGCGAGTGGGGGACAGCAGTCTTCTTTGGGGGGGTCCCTCCTAAGAATCAGCGATGCGACGCACTAAGGGATCCCGGAGTTCGGGCACACGATGCTCGCCCCAGCCATCTCCCGTTGTGCCTGTAAGGGAAACAAAGGCAGGGTGGATTAGAGTCCTGTTGGGAAAAAAAAAAGGGGGTGCATTTGAGACAGTTAAATTGGGGGGGGTACCTCCTTCCCATGAAGGCGTCCCCACTTTCTCAGTCCAGAAAAAAAAAACGAGAACCACCGTCTGGCTGGACAATCTGGAATCCTGGATTTACGACTGTCACGGGGATTAGAATTTCCATCGCTCAAGCTAGGCAGGCTTGGGAAGGAAGCTAGGCCTGATTTTTTTATTTTATTTTTTTGCCAAGGTTGTTAAGTGAATTACACTGGCTGTTAAAGCAAATCTGGCTTCTCCCTCCCCTCCTTAACTCGGTTTGTTGCAAGCCAGCTGGGATGGTTGCAAACGATGATCGTTAAGCGGGAATACCGGTTTTAAGTCAACTCTTTTTAGGGCCATTGTCACTTCGGTCGGTCAATAAACAAGTGTTTTGTAAAGTGAGGACAACCTACGTCACCTGCTCTTTTTCACGGGTCCTTAAATTATTTTGCATAGTCCTCGACTGACAATTCATTTAGTGACCAAAGTTGCAACGGCAGTGAAAAAAAAGTGACTTACCATCATTCTTCACACTTATTACCTTTGCAGCGTGCCCCAGGATCACGGGGTCAAAATTCAGGCGTGACTCGTAGTTATGACGGTTGCAGTGTCCTGACGTCACGTGATTCCCCTTTTGTGGCCTCCCCACAAACAAAATCAAGATGAAAGCCAGATTCACTTAACAACTGGGTTACTAACTTATGCACTGGGGTGATTCACTTAACAACTGTGGCAAGAAAGTTCGTAAAACGGGACAAAACTCTGTAGAGATTCTCAGTCCTCCAGGTCATGATTGTCCCAAAGGTGCTTTTTCAGGAGGCAACTGGACTTTGTTTTTTTGTTTTTTGTTTTTTTTTAATTTGATTTATATGCCACCCAGAGACTCCGGGCGGCTTACAATGCGTTAAGCAATAGCCTTCATACTTTTGTATATTTATACAAAGTCATCTTATTGCCCCCACAAACTGGGTCCTCAATTTACCTACCTTAGAAAGGATGGAAGGCTGAGTCAACCTTGAGCCTGGTGAGGTTCGAACTTACAGTAATTGCAGACAGCTGGTGTTATTCACAATGCTTTCAGTCTGCTGAGCCACCAGGCCCAGGTTTTTTCTTTGAAGACGTTTCACTTCTCATCCAAGAAGCTTTTTCCGCTCTGACTGGATGGTGGGGAATGGAAGGATTTACACTCCTTGCAGAGAGCTGGTCGTTTGCATCCTTTTAGAGGGTCGTTGAGGCTACTTGGAGGTTTAGCACTAGCAGGAATGGATTTCCAGAGAGATAGAAAAAAATATTGCAGACTACAGGAACCCTTTGCATCACTCAGCTGACCTTCAGGACACAGATTACCTTCCAAGTGCTTCAACGACTCTCTAAAACAGGGATGTCAAACTCGATTTCATTGAGGGCCACATCAGGTTTGTGTTTGACCTCGGAGGAGGGCTCGGGGGGGGCGTGGCCAGGGTGGGCATGATCAGCTCGACTTCACTCATGTCGGGGGCGCCTGTGGTAGACCGAGTGCTCTGCCAGTGAAAACAGGCTCCCGAGCTCCGTTTTCGGCTGCAATGGCCTCCTGCAATCCTCTGCCAGTGAAAACAGGCTCCCGAGCTCCGTTTTCGGCTGCGACGGCCTCCTGCAACCCTCTGTCAGTGAAAACAGAGCTTGGGAGGACGGCCTGCAGCCCTCCTGAGCTCCATTTTTACTGGCAGAGGCATCACGGGCCGGTCCTTTGCTGTTTCCAGGGTGGTCCCACGAGCCAGATCTAAGCACCCCGTGGGCCGGATCCGGCCCCCGGGCCTTTGAGTTTGACACCCCTGCTCTAAAAGGATGCAAATGACCAGCTGTCTGCAAGGAATATAAATCCTTCCATTCCTCCGGATACGTCAAGAGCTGAAGAAGCTTCTTGGATGAGAAGCGAAACGTCTTCAAAAGAAAAACAAAAAAAGTCCAATTTCCTCCTGAAAAAGCACTTTTGGGATGGGACAAAACTCACTTTAAAAATGTCTTCACTTAACAACAGAAACATTAGGCTGAACTGTGGTCACAATTCAAGGACTGCCTATACAGAGGAAGGTACGCTTTGCTTTGTCAGGATTTCTATTAAAAGCCCCCAGGTGTTCTCCAGGTGTTCCTCTCAAAACTCCAGGTGCTTCAATAAGCCCTCCACTCCCATCCTGAAACAAGTCTTAGTTACACCCTGCATAAATTGGCAATTGCAAAGTTGACCCAACCGTTTTCTCCAAACCAAGCTTGGTAGGTTGGTTTTTTTCTCTCTCTCTCTTTTTCTCCTTCATCTGTTGCAGCATTGAAATAATTTTGTTTTTCTTGCATGGTTTCCAAAAGGGAAGAGAAAAAGGAAGTGCAGCGTACCACCAACAGAATTCGGCTTCCTCAGAATTTACTCCTGGGATTGCGTAACGAAAAGGACTCTTTGCAAAACTCTCCCCAGGTTCATTCTTGGGTATCTCAGCTTCCCCCTCCGCTCCGGGAAAGGATTGGAAAAACATTGCCTCACCAGTTGAACGTACGCCTGCTTCAAGAGCTTTCTCCATAGTCTTTTCAAACCCTCCCCACCCCACCAGTCCTTTACAAACGGTCCTTGGCTTACAACCATCCCAGTGGTGGGTTCCTCCCGGTTCGGTCCGGTTTGGCCGAGCCGGTAGCGGTGACGATATGACGATATTTGTCCTACAAACCACAATAAGCAAACCACTGTTTATAGGACAGGGAGCGGCAAACCCCACCCAGGAACAAGCTGAGGAATCCACCATCAAGGGCCTAGAGCCGGACTCGGAGTTCGGATCTTTGCAACTGCTACAAAGGGACTACATGCATCCCTCCCCTTTAAACCTGGATGGGTTCAGCAGCTGGCTGAGGATGACGGAAGGCAAAATCCAGCCCATGATGCAGAATGAAAAACGGTTGTAGGATTTGGGGTTAGATAGTCTAAAGAAATTAGGGGTAACATGATAGCAGTATTTCAGAGGCTGCCACAAAGAAAAGGGGGTCAAATGATTCTCCAAAGCACCAGAAGGCAGGACAAGAAACAATGGATGGAAACTGATCAAGGAGAGAAGCAACCTGGAATTAAGGAGAAACTTCCTAACAGGGAGGACAATGAACCAGTGGAACAGCTTGCCACCAGAAATCGTGGGCGCTCCATCACTGGAGGTTTTTAAGAAAAGTCCAGACAGTCACTTGTCTGAAATGGTATAGGTCAGTGATGGCTAACCTTTTTGCCATCGCGTGCCAAAAGCGGGGGGAGTGCGGAGGGGGTGCCGTGCTCACACGTGCCCACACCCATAATTCTATGCGCCCCACTCCCTCGTGCATACGCGTGCGACCCCCCTGCACTCCCCCTGCTCTTGGCATGCGATGGCATGGTGGGCCCATTTTTCGCCCTCCCCAGGCTCCAGAGCCTTTCTAGGAGCCTGGGGAGGACGAAAACAGCCTTCCCCATCCCTCCCGGAGGCTCTCCAGAGGCCAGAAACATCCCGTTTGCTGACCAGAAGGCCGTTTTTGCCCTCCCCAGGCTCCTAGAAAGGCTCTGGAGCCTGGGGAGAGCAAAAAACGGGCCTTCCCCCCCCCTCAGGTCCTCCGGAGGCTGTAAACAGTTTGTTTCCCTACTTCTGATGGGCCCAGAAGGCCTGAAAATAAACTGAGCTCGCTTGCCTACCAATATGGCCATAGGTTCACCATCCTGCTTGAGCTGGGGGCTGGACTAGAAGACCTCCAAGGTCTCTTCCAGCTCATTCGTTCTAAAAAGTATGAGGGTTTGGGGAAAGCATCTAATTTACAAATATGGTTTAAGTTTGTGTTTCTGAACCGTGGCAACCTGAAAACAGGAAGGCCAAAATTCCCATCTTCAAATTCTGGTTTAGGATTTTTAAAAAAACACATTGGCTCACACATTGGCAGTCCTAAACTTATTCAAAGTCACAACGGCAGTGAAAAAAAGTGTCTTACGACCATTTTCCACACTCACGTCCGCTTGCAGCCTCCCCACAGTCACGTGATCAAAATTCAGAGGTTTGGCCACAGACTCATATTTATGACGGTCACAGCATCCCGGGGTTCACCCGAGTCCTCTTTTGCGACCTTCTGACTGGCAAAGTCAGAGGGGAAGAAGCCAGACCGTGTCCCTTAATGACTGTGTCGCTAACTTATCTGCAGCGATTCCCTTAACGAACTGTGGCAAGGAAGGTCGTAAAACGGAGCAAAGTGACTAATGTCTTGCTTAGCAACGTAAATCTGGGGCTCAACTGTGGTCCTAAGCAGCGGTGGGTTTCAGATTATGTTACTACCGGTTCACCCCTATCTGGAATGAGCTCCTCCTACGGAGGATGCCGGATCTACGTACTTTCCGCCGCGCTCTCAAGACCTTTTTATCCGATCAGGCTGGCCTGGCCTAACTGTTTCCCTTTTTTTCCCTTTTTAAAATGTAAATTTTAATTCGTTTTTAATTTATTGGGGTGTTTTAAATCTGTCTTCGGCCAAGATTTTATTCAGTTTTAAATTCTGTATTTATGTTTTTTATCCTGTGGCTGTTCACCGCCCTGAGTCCTTCAGGAGTAGGGCGGTATACAAATCAAATAAAACTAAGCTAAAAAACTAAACCCCGTGTGCGCATCCGTTTCGTCCACGCACCTGCCATCCATGTATGCGCCCGGCCTCAAAAACTCACCCACAATTTCCGCTACCCAAACCGGCTGATATCACCTCTGGTCCTAAGTCCAGGTCCTAAGACCATCTGGGCCTTAATTTGTGCTTTCATACCAGTGAAATGTAAAATTTGTTACTACCGGTTCTGTGGCCATGGCTTGGTGGGCGGGAGGTGTAACGTGACTGGGTGGGCATGGCCAACTTTTTTTTTTTTTTTTACTTTTAAAACCATTTTTTCTACAACCTCGTCAGCCGAAGAGGTTGCAGAAAAAAATGCTTTTAGAAGCCTCTGACGATCAGGCAGCTCAGCTGGGATCGTCAGAGCTTTTTAAAAGCATTTTTTCTACAACGTCTTCGGCCGAGCTGAGCTGAGCTGAGTTGTCTGATCGTCAGAGGTTTTTCTTTCTTTTAAAAGCCTCTGACGATCCCAGCTGAGTTGCCTGATCGTCAGAGGCTTTTCTTCCTTTTAAAAACATTTTTTCTATAACCTCCTCGGCAGAAGAGGTTGTAAAAAAAATGCTCTTAAAAGCCTCTGACGATCCCAGCTGAGTCGCGCGATCATCAGAGGCTTTTTTTTTTTTACTTTTAAAAGCATTTTTTCGGCCGAAGAGGTTGTAGAAAAAATGCTTTTAAAAATATTTTTTAAAAAAGCCTGATGATCGCGGCTCAGCTGGGCATGTGGGGGGGCACAGGGATTTTTGCTACTGGTTCTCCACCCGCCGTCATCGCTACCGGATCGCGTGATCCGGTCCGAACCGGGAGCATTTCACCCCTGATTCATACCCAACTCAACAATCCCAACACAGACTTTGCCAGGTGCCAGGAAAACCAAACCGTTTACAAATCCTAAGGAACTACCCAGGTTTTTTTCCCAGGCTACCCAATGTTCCAAAAAAAAAAAAAAAATATTGCATCAAAGCAAAAAGGGAAAGGGGGGGGGGAACCACCCAAAAGAGGATCAATTCACCTCTTCTCTTTGCCTCCCTTAATGTTTCTGGCTGCCAGCAATTATTCTCCGTAGCTATGGAAACTCTGGCAGCCGTTCAAGGCAACTGTGGGCGAAGCTTTGAGCCCCTTTTTTTTTTTCATTGCAGGGAAGTTCTTTTGTGTTCCGATAAATCCTGCGTCGCCAATTTTTTATACTTGAATCGGACTGACGTCCTTTCGTTTTTATTTTGATTTGATTTGTATTTCTTTTTATTTTTTTTTATTTTTTTTGCAGTGTGGAGCACCCGTTTAGCAGAGAAAAGGGATTTGGGCAGAACTGACTCTTTTTAATATATATAGCTTGCTGGCTTGTGGGCAGGCAGTTTTTCCGCTTGGCTGGCGCAGAAGCTTTGCAAAGTTTGAGGAAAGCAAACATAACTATTTAAGTTTCAGTTTCGGACACTTGCAAGGTAACAAAAGCAGATAAAAGTCATCAGTGTGGGGTTTGTTTGGTTTTTTTTTAAAAAAAGAAATAACATTTGTTTGGGTTCAATGATTTATGGATTATAGGGTGGCTTGTTAACTCGTTCATGTCTTCAATAAAGGAGAATATTTGTTGCTCAGGGTTTGAAACGAGGGGTCCTTGGAGCTCCCTGAGTTTGATGGTTTTCTTGCAGACATCTGATTGTCAAACTAGGTAACATCATCAGTGTTAGAAGGGAGTGGATTTTGGGGGAGGAGGAGGAGGAGAACTGTGGGATTCTTGGTGCTCTCTGAGCTTGGAAGTTTTCTTGCAGATGTTTCATTACCAAACTAGCTAACATCATCAGTGCTACAAGGGAATGGGGTTTGTGAAGAGGAGGAGGAGGGGGAGAGCACCAAGGACCCTACAGTTGTTGTCGTCATCATCCTCCTCCTCCTCTTCTCCTCCATTCCACAAACCCCTCTCCCTTCTACTCATTATATTACCTAGTTGGGTCATGAAACATCTACAAGAAAACGACCAAGTTCAGAGAGCACCTTCTCCCAAACCCCACTCCCTTCTAGCACTGATGGCATTACCTAGTTGGGTAATGAAACGTTTGCAAGAAAACCACCCTGCTCAGAAGGCCTCCTCATTCATGTCTTCAAACGAGAGAGTCATCAACCCCATCATCAGATCCATCCCTGTTTCTAACCACCTCTTTCTTCTTCTCTTTCCTTCCATCTTCCCACCATTATAAACGTCTCCAGGGAGCTAATCCGATTCCATTTTTTTCTTTTTCACTTTCATCTTTCGCTTCCTAACTTCCAGCATTGTGTTTTCCTGCACTTTGTTTAATGTAAAGGTAAAGGTTCCCCTCGCACATATGTGCTACTTGTTCCCGACTCTAGGAGGCGGTGCTCATCTCCGTTTCAAAGCCGAAGAGACAGCGCTGTCTGAAGACGTCTCCGTGGTCGTGTGGCCGGCATGACTCAATGCTAAAGGCGCACGGAACGCTGTTCCCTTCCCACCAAAGGTGGTCCCTATTTCTCTACTTGCATTTTTTACCTGCTTTCGAACTGCTAGGTTGGCAGAAGCTGAGACAAGTCATGGGAGCTCACCCCGCTACGCAGCAGCACTAGGGATTCGAACCACTGAACTGCCAGATCGACAAGCTGAGCAGCCACTGAGCCACCACATCCCTTAATTGCTTAATGGAGTTTACCCTGAAAAAGAATATTGTGATAAGAGATGGAAGGTCTGCTCTTGGCGATTACCTTCATGCTTAAAGAATTCCACAAGTGAAATTTCCACTTTCCCAGCCCACCAGGGACACTCCAAGAATCTCACATCCTATCTTGAAGGACAAACGTGGATCCTCAACCCTCACCAAACCTTTATTTGATGTTGTCCTCAAATATATTTTGCACTGGGACAAGATCTGAGAACTTTCAAAGTTGCAACTCAACCAGGGTGCTTTGGGTGAACTCAACTCAATATTGGCTTCTCAAGAAATTCTCCCTTAAAGATGATAAATTTAGTAAACTACCAAATGTCTCCATCTCTATGGAGATTCTTAATCATCCAGGTCATAGTTGTCCCATAAGTGCTTTTCAAACAAAACAAACGAAATCCAGTCTACCTTTTGAAAAATATCTTTGGGACCACCAAAAGTCTCCCGAAAGTGACCTAGGGGTCTTCTAGCTCATCAAAGTCTGGACTTTCCTGCCTTGAACAAGCCAACATCTACATCTTGGAGAAACAGACCGTGAAGTCAACTATTTGCTTGTGAGTAAAAAAAACTGGGGCATTGTTGTGCTTCGCCGGCAGCCTGCGGAGCTAGCAGCAGAGTCGGACAGTGAGGAGGCTGGAGAGGAACATGAGCCAGTCCTGGAGTCTGGGGAAGGCTCAGACAAGGGCTCTGCATTGGAGGCAGAGAGGAAGCCAGGGACATCTGGGAGTTATGTGCTGCCTCCGGAGCCTCCAAAGTGTAACGTCAGCAAGGCAGACGAACAGGGGGAGCCTGTTCCCAGTGCGCGTATGTGCAAAGCTGTCAAAAGGCAAGAACAGTTAAGGCAAAAGGGACGACTCAGGAGTAAGGCTTGGAGATGATTGGCCCCTCCCATAAGACATAAAGGAGGAGCAAAGGCACGTGGGCCTTTGCAGGAAGCAACGTTGTTCGTTCTGGTCGGTTTAAATTCTGAAGCTTTGTTTTGACTCTGTGCTCCGTGTGGCCTTGCAAAGCTAATTGGCAATTAGGTCTTTGGCAGCATGTCAAGGAAGATAAATGTGGGTGCTTATCAGCCTTATCCCAGAGGACTTCTGTCGGACTCTTTACAACTATTTGTGACTCATCTGTGAATGAACAGAATGAGAATGAACAAGCTGTGAATGAACAGAATTCACAGCCGTTGAAATAAAAAGAGGGTTTTTGGGACTAATTGTGTGCTTTTTACTGTCTCAGGAAGCCTAGGTCAGGACAGACACATCACCCTGCCAACAAAAGTGTGTATAGTCAAGGCGATGGTTTTCCCAGTTGCAATGTCTGGCTGTGAAAGTTGGACCATAAGGAAGGCTGAGCGCCAAAGAATTGAGGCCTTTTGAACTCTGGTGCTGGAGAAGACTCCTGCGAGTCCCTTGGACTGCAAGGCGATCAAACCGGTCAATCCTAGAGGAGATCAACCCTGACTTCTCTTTAGAAGGCCAGATCCTGAAGAGGAAACTCAAATACTTTGGGCACTTAATAGGAAGGACTTACTGGAGAAGAAGGAAGGACTCCCTGGAGAAGAGCCTGATGCTGGGAACGACTGAGGGGAAAAGAAAAGAAGGGGATGGCAGAGAATAAGGTGGCTGGATGGAGTCACTGAAGCAGTCGGCGTGAGCTTCAATGGACTCCAGAGGATGGTAGAGGACAGGAAGGCCTGGAGGAATGTTGTCCATGGGGTCGCGATGGGTCGGACACGACTTCGCAACTAACAAAACAAAAAAAACAGAGAAGAGAACTCAAAATTGGCTCTTCTGGAGCTCCAGAAGATTCCCAGGATGTGTGTTCCCAGAACCTGAAGTTGAGGTGGTGGCCTCCAAGGGTTTTGAAGCCACAAAAAGCATTGTTCAAAGACTTCAAAAATAGTAAGCAAACGTAAGAGAATGGCATGAAATGGGCCATCGCTGTAGCCTTTTCTTGTTGTCAACTTGGAGTTTTTCCAACCGCCACTGTGCAAACAGAGAGAAGGGAAATGGAAATTCCACTTCTCTACAATGGCTGGAGGGAGGCCCAATTTTTGCGCCATCAACAATTGGATTTCCTTTTCATTTTGTTCTTCACACTGAACTACTATCCGCCGAACACTCTCGTACGGCCAGCGTTATTTCCAAGCGTTTTTTGGGGGAACTACTTAAGGGCAGATCTGAAAAGCAGCAAAAGGAGTGCCACACCATTTCTAATAGATAAATAGGTAGATAATAAATAATTTACACATCTAAAGGAGCTGGTTTAAAAAAAAAAAATGTGGCTCAGCCATCAACAGACACATCGAGATAAACCACCTTTACACACCATTTAGAACAGACGATCCAAAATCAATACAAACTAATATAAACCAAGGAAGAAAAGAGCAAAAGAAAGAAAAGCAAATAAGTGGAAGAAAAATAGAAAAAATAGAAAAGGAGATTCAAGGAAGTGGTTTCCCAGATTTTTCCTAGCAGTTGTTAAGTCCATGAACTCGCTAAAGTTTACCTCGAAAGACAAAGCTACTCTAAGCCCAGACTGAATAAAATCAAGGAAAAAAGAGAATTCATTCCAGATTTTAGCAAAAAGAACGCCAATACATACCGTGTTTCCCCTAAAATAAGACCCGGTCTTGTATTAATTTTTGCTCCAAAAGACACATTAGGGCTTATTTTCTGGTTAGGTCTTATTTTGGGGGAAATATGATGCTAAATGCACCCATATGGCTGACAATCTTAACTGGGGCTTATTTTGGGGGTAGGGCTTATATTACGAGCATCCTGAAAAATCATGCTAGAACTTATTTACTAGTTGGGTCTTATTTTGGGGGAAATACGGTACTAAATGCATCCATCTGGCTGACAATCTTAACTTGGGCTTATTTTGAGGGTAGGGTTTATATTACGAGCATTCCGAAAAATCATGCTAGGGCTTATTTTCGGTTGGGTCTTATTTTTGGGGAAGCAGGGTAGTTTAAGCCATCTTTGGTGTTCACACTGCTGGCTTTTTCCAGTTTCTTCTTCTGATTTTAATCCAATTAACTTGGTTCGTGGCAGAACCAGGTTTCCATTTGCGAACCTCTCTTTGCAAATCCGAAAAGAATTGAGGGATCCCTGGGTTTGTGAGAAGCAAAGCCATCCATCACAGAAAGCAAATTGAACGTTTATTTATTTCCCTCCAGCCAACATTTCAGGTGGAAGAAATTTTAGCAACACGTCAGATTTAGGAACAGAACAGCCTCAAGCTTCCTTCTCTCGCCACCGCTGTGAGACAGAACAGGGCGAAAGGACAAGTTAATTACTAATGCAGAACGGGCTAAAAATAAAACACAACACTGTGTCCTGCCGTTACACGTTAGACGAAGTGCCAAACGCCAGCAAGCTGGCAGGCGAAAAAAGGAATATTTTCAGGCACCGAGACATCAAGGACTTGTTCTCATCGCTTCCGTCCCCCGTCCCCCCCACCTCCTTGTCTCACTCGGAAAGAAAAAAAAAACTTGGCTTCCCTGGGAAAGGAAAAAAAAAGAGAGAGAGAGAAAGAGAGAGGGAAAAAAACTGGCCAGCAGAAATACAGGTAGTCCTTGATTTACAATCACAATTGTGACCAGAGGTTCCATTGCTGAACAAGGCGGCTGTTAATGTTAAATTTACTGGACAGGCATTTGTCTGAAATGGTATAGGTCAGTGATGGCTAACTTTTTTGTTGTCGCGTGCCAAAAGCGGGGGCAGCGGGGGAGGTTGCACATGTGTGTGTTCCGTACCCCCGCGCATGCGCGTGTGACACCCCCTCTCCACACTCCCCCTGCTTCTGGCGATGGCATGGTAGGCACGGTAGGCCTGTTTTTCAATCTCCCCAGGCCCCAGAAGCTTTCTTGGAGCCTGGGGAGGGCGAAAACGGCCTTCCCCAGCCCCCTGAAGGCTCTCCAGAGGCCGGAAACAGCCTGTTTCCCGACTTCCGGTGGGACAGGAAGGCCCGTTTTTCGCTCTCCCCAGGCCCCAGAGGCTTTCTTGGAGCCTGGGGAGGGCGAAAATGGCCTTCCCCACCCCCACGGAGGCCCTCTGGAGGCCAGAAACAGCCCGTTTCCCGACTCCCAGTGGGCCCGGAAGGCTCAAAAATCAGCTTGTCGGCGCATGCATGCACGCTGGAGCTGAGCTAGGGCAACGCTTGTGTGCCCACGTGTGCTCCACGTACCACAGGTTCGCCATCACAGGTATAGGGTCTCCTACTTGAGCAGGGAGCTAGACTAAAAGACCTGCAAGATCCCTTCCAGTTCTATTCCTATTCTTATTCTATTCCTTATTTTAATTCTAATTAATTCTAATTCTAATTTCTATTCGATTCGATTCAATTCTATCCTATTCTATTTTCTCTTTTTTTTCTGCTCTATTTCTCTTCTTATACTCTCTTCTTTTCTTATACTCTCTTCTCCTCTCTTCTATTCCTATATATTATATTCTTATACTCTCTTCTCTTCTATTATTATTATTTTATTGATTAGCCACTGGGCCATATCAAAGTGCAGAGTTCCAAAACCCGAAATTATTACTAAAACCCGATGAAAACAATTTGAAATGGAACTGTGAGTAAAATGACATTTAAAAATGAAATTGGAATAAAATGCCATTTAAAATGAGATCGGAATAAAGTTACGATAGGAATAAATCACATAGGATAAAATCATGTTTCATAGAAGCAATTAATTTTCGGTAACATTACGACCTTTACGGCCGGTCTTGTGAAGCGAATCATGAGGCCGTTAAGTGAATCCTGGTTGTCATTGTCTCGTCCCGCCTCCCGCCCCCCCCCCCCACTCCGGTTGACTTGTGTTGGTCAGAAACCAGCGGGGAAGGTCACAAAGAGGGATCACATGACCCTGGAATACCGCAACAATCATACACACAAACACATCCCAGTTGGAAAGTGCTTGAATTTTGATCACATAATCCTGGGGATGGCTGAGACAGTCGTGAAATGGAAGGACGGGTCAGAATTGCTGCAAGGCAAGGATTACCTATATCAGTGATGGCTAACCTTTTCCAGACCGAGTGCCCAAAGCGCACATGTGCTTGTACCCAGGGGTGAAATGCTCCCGGTTCGGACCAGATCGCCCGATCCGATAGCGATGGAGGCGGGTGGTTCGGAGAACCGGTAGCCAAAATCCCTGCCCCCCCTCATTACCCAGCTGATCCGCGCAATCATCAGAGGCTTTTTTTTTTTAATTTTTAAAAGCATTTTTTCTACAACCTCTTTGGCCGAAAAAGTGCTTTTAAAAGTTAAAAAAAAAGCCTCTGATGATTGTGCAGCTCAGCTGGGATCATCAGAGGCTTTTTTTTAAAAAAAAAGCTTCTGCCAATCAGGCAAGTCAGCTGGGATCGTCAGAGGCTTTTAAAAGCATTTTTTTTTAGCCAAAGAGGTTGTAGAAAAAATGGTTTTAAAAGTAAAAAAAAAAAAAGTTGGCCACGCCCACTCAGTCATATTACCCCCCACACCAAGCCACACCCACAGAACCGGTAGTAACAAATTTTACATTTCACCACTGCCTGTACCCCCAAAATGCAATGCGCGTACGGTCCCCACGGATGTGTCCCAGCCCCCGAGCACGCAGCCCCCACATGCGTCTTGCTCCTGTGCATGTGCACATTGCCCCCCACATGTCCCACCCCCATGCATGCTCATCGCCCCACGCATGGGCGTCCCCCAGATGCATGTACAGCAGAGACCCAATGACCATTTGGCCGGCAGGAGGCACATGTGCAGCGGAGCTGAACTGGGGCGACAACTCGCATGCCCATAGAGAGAGTGCTGTGTGCTACCTGTGGCACGTGTGCCATAGGTTTGCCATCATGGACCTATATCGAACAGAAGGGACACCTCGGGAAACCTGAAGAGCACAGAGAAGAGCAACAAAGACGATTAGGGGGCTGGAGGCTAAAACATATGAAGAACGGTTGCAGGAAATGGATATGTCTACTCTAGCAAAAAGAAGAACCAGGGGTGACATAATATTAGTGTCCTAATATTTGAGGGGCTGCCACCAAGAAGAGGTGGGGGGGTCGCTATTCTCCTTACTGAAGTGACCTGGATCTGGGAGACCATCTACTCAGATGCTTCAAAACAGGCGAAATTCAATTGAAAGGCAAGTCCTTTACGGCACGCAGATCAAATTCATTCTTCATTTCCAGGTTCTTCTTCTCGATTTTCTGGGTCTTTGATGTTCCCTGACAGGCCTTGATTTGCAACCCATTCATTTAGCGACCATCTGAGGTGCCCTGAAAAAAAAGTGACTCGCCATGAATGTTATGGAGACTCTCAATTCTCCAGGTCATGGTTGTCCTAAATGTGGTTGTTGTTTTTTTCCCCCTCCAAAAAAAAATCAACCAGGTGTTTTCTTTGAAAACGTTTCGCTTCTCATCCAAGAAGCCTCTTTTGAAATGAAATGAAGAAGCTTCCTGGACGAGTCCGGTCGCTTTTTTGAGGGGGGGGGGGAGGGAACCAGGAATGAAATGTAAAAATTGTTACTACTGGTTCTGTGGGCGTGGCTTGGTGGGGCGGGGGTAATGTGACGGTGGGGATGGCCAACTTTTTTTTTTTTTAAACTTTTCAAAGCATTTTTTCTAATGCTTTGAAAAGCCTCTGCCGAACAGGCAACTCAGCTGGGATCGTCAGAGACTTTTCAAAACATTTTTTTTACCACCTCTTCGGCCAAGAGGTTGCAGGAAAAAATGCTTTGAAAAGCCTCTGACGATCCCAGCTGAGCCACGCGATCATCAGAGGCGCTTTTTTTTTTTACTTTTAAAAGCATTTTTTCATCAGAAAAGGTTATAGAAAAAATGCTTTGAAAAGTAAAAAAAAAAAAGCCTCTGAGGATTGTGCGGCTCAGCTGGGCATTGGGGGGGGCAGGGATTTTTGCTACCGGTTCTCCGAACCACCCGCTGCCATCGCTACCGGATCGGGCGATCCAGTCCGAACCGGGAGCATTTCACCCCTGGGGGGAACCCACATTTAGGATTTGCAATGAATGTTTGTAAGTGAAATATTTACCTCCCCTGGTGTCCACCTTGAGCTCAGGGTGGTAGTGACACCTGTGCACCACGCTCAATGTGAACCAGGGTCAAGATTTGTTACTAGGGTACTAGAGTACAAGGCAGGACAAGAAACAATGGTTGGAAACTAACCAAAGAGAGAAGCAACCTGGAATTAAGGAGAAACTTCCTAACAGTGAGGACGATCAACCAGTGGAACAGCTTGCCACCAGAAGTTGTGGATGCCCCATCACTGACGATTTTTAAGAAGAGACAACTGTTGATCTGAAATGGTATATAGCCGTGATGGCGAACCTATGACACGCGTGCCAGAGGTGGCACGCAGAGCCCTCTCTGTGGGCACGCCTGCCATCGTCAGCTGCTCTTCTGGTTTCCGGGCACACATGCGTGCTGGCCAGCTGGTGTTCGTGGGTGCCAGAGCGCCGGAAAACGGCCTGAAAACAGCCTGGAAAATGGCTGAAAAACAGGCCGTTTTGGGGCCATTTTCAGGTCGTTTTTAGGTCGTTTTTTCAGGCCTAAACCAGCCCAAAAAACGGCTGCAAAACTGCCCAGAAAACAGCCTAGAAAATGGCCCCCAAAATGGCCTGAAAACAGCCAAAAACAGGCTGTTTTTCAGTCTGCTTTCCAGGCCATTATCAGAATTTGCCTTCCGAAGTTGTGGGAGCTTCATCACTTGAGACTTTCAAGAAGAGATTGGACTGCCATTGGTCAGAAATGGTGTAGGGTCTCCTGCTTCAGTGGGGGGTTGGACTAGATGACCTCAGAGGTGAAATGCTCCTGGTTTGGACCGGATCGCCCGATCCGGTAGTGATGGCGGTGGGTGGTTCAGAGAACCAGTAGCAAAAATCCCTCCCCCCACCACATGGCCAGCTGAGCCGCGCAATCGTCAGAGGCTTTTTTTTTTTTTTACTTTTAAAAGCATTTTTTTCTAAAATCTCTTCGGCCGCGTTCCGGTTTGGCCAGTCGGTGCCAAACAGATTTGCCATCCCTGATTTATAGGGTCTCCGGCTTCAGCAGGGGGCTGGACTAGAAGACCTCCAAGGTCCCTTCCTTCCAACTCTTCCAACAACTGATAGAGCCTGGTGGCGCACCAGACTAATAGCCTGTTATTAACATTCAGCTGCCTGCAATTACTGCAAGTTCGAATCTCGCCAAGGCTCAAGGTTGACTCAGCCTTCCATCCTTTCTAAGGTAGGTAAAATAAGGACCCAGTTTGTGGGGGCAATAAGATGACTTTGTATAAATATACAAAAGTATGAAGGCTATTGCTTAACGCATTGTAAGCCGCCCGGAGTCTCCGGAGAAGGGCAGCATATAAATCAAATTAAAAAAAAAAAAAACCTCTGCTACTCTGTTCTGTTCTGAATTGGCGAATTCCTTTTGCAAAGCAGCCACAAGGTTGTGTCTACTCCCAGTGAAAAGCTTCCCAACTCCCTGCCTCTTTTTAAAATTAAGCTTTTCCTTTTCCTTCTCTTGGGACACGGCCTTCGGGTTCCCCCCCCCCACCGCAGACACCGCCTCCCCCTCTGGATTTCCTCTTATCAAAAGCCGCCTTCCCAGGATCAGATTGCCCTATCAAGCCCAGGAGCAGACTCATGATTTATCGATGCGCTGAGTGCAAGAGGAGAGAGGGAGAGGGAGAGAGAGTTCCCTCGGGTTTTACCGTCCCTCCAGACTTCCCCCAGGAGGTCACCAATTGCAAAAGCGTTGCTCCCTGCAGCAAAGCTGTGGTTTTTTAAAAAAATTTTTAACCCAACTGTTGGAGAAAAGAGAAACGTAATGGGAGGAAAAATAGAAAAAAAAACCCAGCCGACTTTGCATTCAATCAATCTCTGCTTAAAAAAAAAAAAAGGCCTCCGTTGCAGGAATCTTATGTTTTTTTTATTAGTATTATTCATTTCATGATAAAAAATTGGACAAAGTTCAACCATACTGGCGTTATCACCGCCATACGCACTCAATTATAAAACAAATATCATATATACTCATCATACATTACTAATTATATACAATTATTCTGACCAATATACTCATTTATATTTACATATAAAGGTAAAGGTAAAGGTTCCCGTCGCATATAACTGTTAGTCGTTCCCAACTCTAGGGGGCGGTGTTCATCTCTGTTTCAAAGCCGAAGAGCCAGCGCTGTCCGAAGACGTCTCCGTGGTCATGTGGCCGGCATGACTCAATGCCAAAGGTGCACGGAACGCTGTTCCCTTCCCACCAAAGGTGGTCCCTATTTTTCTACTTGCAATTTTTTTTTAACGTGCTTTCGAACGGCTAGGTTGGCAGAAGCTGGGACAAGTCACGGGAGCTCACCCCATTATGCGGCACTAGGGATTCGAACTGCAGAACTGCCGACCTTTCGATTTACAAGCTCAGCATCTTAGCCACTGAGCCACTGCATCCCCTATATTAAATATAAATATATGTAAATATATTACATCACATTTCAGGTCTACAAATCCTGATTATTTCCTGTTCCATCTCCCACTTCTTTTTTCTTTTTCTTTTTTTTTAAATTTGATTTATATGCCGCCCTTCTCCGGAGACTCAGGGCGGCTTACAATGCCTTAAGCAATAGCCTTCATCCTTTTGTATATTTATACAAAGTCAGCTTATTGCCCCCACAAACTGGGTCCTCATTTAACCTACCTTAGAAAGGATGGAAGGCTGAGTCAACCTTGAGCCTGGTGAGATTCGAACCTGCAGAAATTGCAGGCAGCTGTGTTAATAACAGGGTGCATTAAACCACTGTACCACCAAGGCTCCTTCTCAGTTTCAACCATTGGTAAAATCTATTCCATACATCATGATATTCTGTCTCTCCTTTATTTGTTAATTCTATCGTCAATCTATCCATTTCAGCACAAACCAATAGTTTCTTTATTATCTCCCTTTCTAAAGGTATATTTTCAGTTTTCCATTGTTGGGCGCATACCATTCTCGCTGCTTTTATAATGTGTAGTATTAAATACGTTGACCCTTTACTATGACCCTCTGTTATGATGCAGGAATCTTACTTATGACCACCATTGAACCCCAAATTTATGTTGCTGAGACATTGGTTAAGTGAGTTTTGCTCCCATTTGCCGCAGTCGTTAAGAGAACCATCGCAGCTGTTCAGTTAGTAGCAAGGCTATTAAATGAATCCGGTTGTTAAATGAATCGGGCTTCCTCGCCGCTTGTCAGAAGGTCGCAAAAGGGGGATCCTGTGACCCCAGGATAGGGCGACCGTCATAAATACGAACCAGTTGCCAAGCATCCCGAATTTTGATCACAGGACCATGAGGGATGCTGCAATGGTCATAAGTGTGAAAAATGGTCATAAGTCCACATTTTTCAGTGTCGAGGACCGTATTCTCTTTGTTTTTCCCTCAAATTTCTACATGCATTTAGGAGGGGTTTCCTTTTCTGAAGCAGTTTTGCAAAAATTTATGCTCACTGAGTCAGGGGTCTCCAACCTTGGCAATTTTACGATTTGTGGACTTCAACTCCCAGAATTCCTCAGCCAGCGCGCTGGCTGAGGAATTCTGGGAGTTGAAGTCCACAAGTCGTAAAGTTGCCAAGGTTGGAGACCCCTGCTCTAAGTGGTCAGTCGTTAACAGGACTCGGCCAATAAAGGTGGACCAAGAATGAAGATCTCACTCCGATGCATTTCAGTGACCTGAAACCACAAACCACAGCCAATGTAGAACCGTAAAAATGAGGTGCGCAGCCTGGGAATGCCCAGCACCCTTGGAAGATCAAAGCATGAGAAAATCTTGAATTTCCCCCAATGAATGGACCTACATCAGTGTGATGACCCAGGACAAGGCACGGAGGCAACACAGCCAGCTGATAGTTCAAACTTCCCTTTTATTACTCCAACTTTCTCCCAAACGCTTCCACGTTGATGGCAAGTCCCGGAACGAAGTGCTCACACACACACCTCCAACAAAAGTAGTGTTAGCACAACGGCTTCAAGGCAAGAAGTCCAGCGAGGCAAAAGAACAAGGCAATGAGCCCATGAAGCAAAGAACAAAGGCAAAGAAGGCCAACAAACTCCAGATGTCAGCAACGGCACACAAAACTCGTCGAATTTGGCGCTTGTTCCCGACAAACGCCCCTCCCCACAGTGTCTCCTTCAGTCTCAGTCCCCAGGTGTGCCTTGTGAAAAGGGGTAGGGCGCTCTCCTCCTGAGTCGTGGGGTCGGTCTGTGCTGTTCCTGCCTTCTCTCCACTCTCCATGCTTGGGGATCAGGAGGGGGTGGTCCTTGCTCATCACCTGAGCTCTCTCGCTCCTGCCCTCTCTTCCCCCTTCTCTCCGTCGTCCTGTCCCTGTTCCTCCCTGCTGGCAAGCTGTCCCAAGCCTGAGGGGCCTTCGGCTGCCTCGTCGTACTTCTCCCCGGGTTCCTCTGAAGCCAACAAGTCCACTCCTCCTCCTTCTCCGCAGACTCTGGCTCCACAGGGGCATGACAATCAGCCACATCAATCAGTTGGTTTATCAACCGATCCATAATCTCCACTGTGGATTAGGACAATCTGAAGGGTTCCTAGACTATCAAAAACTCCAAAAACTTTGTGCTGCAACCGTGCCTGCATAACTTTGGCATCTCAGTTTACTGAAGTTGTAGCTTTCCATCAACAATTCCGCCACAGCTCATAAAGCAACCTGCAGCCAAGAACCCAATGATCTGCTGGTCCCCATTACTTCAGACAAAAACAGGGCGAGAACCACAATATTCTCACCACGGCATCAGATGGATGGTAGCCTCGCCAATGACCATCTGCAATTCATTTACTGGCGCTCATACGAAATCGGAAATTCTCAGTTCTGCAGTTCTGTCATTTCTGTTCTTCATAATAAGCTTCCTCCATTCCCCGCTCCAACTACCTACAGTAGTGGCCAAAATTGTGGAAACCTTTTGGAAAAAGTGTATAACTAGCTAATAACACCACTTTTTTTTTTAGTAATGCCATAAACTTATATATTAATGGAAAGATAATTTAATCAGGAATGTAATGCAATAACTTTTATGAAGGATTTGCTATTAGAATAGCAGTTACAGTATAAAGAAGACAAGTGAAACACATAGAAAAAACGAGATATACAAAAATGATCACGTCAGTTAATCCTTAGTTGGGAAACCTTTAGCATGAATTATGGCCTTACAACGTCTTCCCATGGAGTGAACCAAGTCTTTGAGTTCTGCAGCTGTTCTAATGTGAAACCAAGATGGAATGATGGCATCTATTAACTGGGTTTTATCGCTGGGTTGCTTCTGACTAACAAGTTTCTTTAGTTGGCTCCATAGATTTTCAATTGGGTGAAGGTCTGGGCTATTCCCAGGCTATTCCAGCAGTGGAATAGGATTATCTTGAAACTCCAAAAAAAAAAAAGTGGTGTTATTAGCCATCAACCCTCAAAAATACACTTTTCCCAAAAGGTTTCCACAATTTTGGCTACTACTGTAGGTTCACGCCTACCTCCAAAAGACGATACCACCACATGACATGAGAAGGACTTTCACCAAGTTGTCAAAAGCCATCTTTCCCTTTGCTAAATGTTAAATTTACTTTATCATCAATCCATTCCTGGAGACGAATCTCCAGTTTATACAAAATACAGAATAACATAATTAGTAGGAACCTTCGAGGTCTTCTAGTCCAACCTCCTGCTGGGGCAGGAAGCCCTCTACCATTTCAGAAAAATGGTTGACCAACCTCTTCAAAAAAACCTCCAGTGTTGGAGCACCCCAACTTCTGGAGGCAAGTCATTTCACTGATTAATTGTTCTGTCAGGAAATTTCTCCTTAGGTTGAGATTGCATCTCTCCTTGATTAGTTTCCATCCATTGCTTCTTCTCCTGCCTTCAGGTGCCTTGGAGAATAGGTTGACCCCCTCTTCTTGGTGGCAGCCCCTGAGATAGTTCAATATACTATCAAAGCAACAGAATTAAAACCCAAGGATTGGGGATTCCTGCCATAAGGAGCCTGCCATAAGGAGCCTTGGTAGTACAGTGGTCTAAAGCACCCTGTTATTAAGACCAGCTGCCTGCAATTACTGCAGGTTCGAATCTCCCCAGGCTCAAGGTTGACTCAGCCTTTCATCCTTTCTAAGGTAGGTAAATTGAGGACCCAGTTTGTGGGGGCAATAAGCTGACTTTGTATAAATATACAAAAGGATGAAGGCTATTGCTGAGCACATTGTAAGCCGCCCTGAGTCTCCGGAGAAGGGCGGCATATAAATCAAATTAAAAAATAAATAAATAAATAAATAAAAAATAAGGGATTCTCTCATGAACAGCTTTGACGAAAGGAAATCCAGAGATGCCACCAATTAAAAAAATAAGAAGAGGCAGAGAACACATTTATTTATAACCTGGGAAATCGGAAATGTGGGTTTAGACCAGGTTCTGACAGGTTCTGGAGAACCGGTAGCGGAAATTTTGAGTAGTTCGGAGAACCGGTAGCAGAAATTTTGAGTAGTTCGGAGAACCGGCAAATGCCACCTATGGCTGGTCCCAGAGTGGGGTGGGAATGGAAATTTTTCAGTATCCTTCCGCTGCCACGCCCACCAAACCACACCCACCAAGCCACACCATGCCCACCAAGCCATACCACGCCCGCAGAACCGGTAGTAAAATAATTTGAATTTCACCACTGATTTGGATATCAGGTGGCTGAAGTGACCCAGACTAGTGGCCGTTATAAAATGGTAGGTACAATCAGGGTGGATTTGATTTAAATCGAGTTAATTTAAATCACAATTTAAATCATGATTTAAATCACTAGTAAAAAGGCTTGATTTAAATCAACTCGATTTAAATCATAATTTTTAAAGTGCAACTGTCATCTCTGCTACTCCTTTGACCCACTGTTGACTCACGGATAGTCCCAGCGTTGCAGAATATACAGCCTCATGCTACATAACTAAGCTCCATTTCATGCTGAATAGACTAAATTATTTATGTATCTTAAATAGAAAACTATCTTACGATAGATTTTTACCCCAAAAGTTTTTTATTGAAATAAATTCGATAAAAATCAAAAAAATCCGATTTAAATCAAAAAAATCCGATTTAAATTTTTAAAAATCTGATTTTTTTGATTTTTTTAAAAAAATCATTGATTTTTATCCACCCTGGGTACAATTATCACCCCTTCAAGACAGCAAAGGTCCTTGAAGCTAATGGACCTCAGAAGCAGGAAGATGCTCATATTTTAGGCTTCATGGATGTGCTATTTGAAGATTACCTCTAGAAGGGGGGGAAATGAATTTCTAGGGGGTTAGAGAGGACTGGAGCCCAAACATCTGGAGAGGATCCAATTTGGAGAAATAAAATTTGGGAGAGCGTACTCTCTAATTCTGGAAGCAGAAAACACTTCCAAGATCTCCAGATGTTTCATAAAGAACCATCACTAGTGATGGCCAAGCTGTATTAGGAAATTCTGCAAACTGGGTTAACTCCTGGAAAGTTTCCAAACTCTTGGACTCTGTTATCTTCATAACTTAAACATTTTTTTTTTTACACAGTTCCACCACCTTCACAAAATCGTTTCTGATCACATCATCATTCTCAGGCCGAACGTCCAAAATCACAGCTGAACCGGTCAAGGGATTTTGGTCTTCTTCTTCTTCCTTTCCAAATTTGGAAAAAGAAATCCAACAAAACCACAGCATGGCCATTTTTAGAAATAACACGGCTCACACCGACAGTTTTATCTCTCGAAGCCGAAAAAAAGAAAAGGAAAAAAAAATAAATAACCAGTTACAGAACAAGGGAGAAAAGGGCATTTTTTCACAACTCACACAAACACACACATGCACAAAAACACACACACACACTGAAAGCATTTAAGGTATTTCAATCTTAGGGAAGACCTGGGATTAAATGAAAGAGCTTTGCAAAATTACAAATGTCGAGAGAGTTGGGTTTTTTCCCTGCTTCTTGGTACGACCAGCTTTGGACATGTCCTACTAAGGTGGTTTACCGTAAATCTGCAACCGAGGAAAGCAGACATTCCTTACGCCAGTCGTCATGACTTGATGGAATGCATGACTCCAAAGAATGGGATGAGCTTCATTGCTCAGGAGGCCTTTCAAAAGAGGAGACGGATCAACCAGGGATTAGGAGAAATTCCAAAGATCAGCAGCAACCCCAAAGCTTCAACCAAATCCAGACGCTTCTCCTACTTCTGACAGGTTGAACCTTCTCTGCCATTACATGAAAGTCAAACTCCCGTAGCTTGAAAATGGCCCAAGCGAAGAATTTCCAAAGCTGGGAGAAGGGCCAAGAAATTCAAGATGGCGGCCGCCCCGTTCCAAGCCAAATGAACTGACATGAACTTGCTCGGGGATTAATGCCTGGTGGGCTTCTGAGAAAGCCAATTCCCAGGTCAGGAGTAAACCATCTCTTCCGTGAATCCCTATGAGGGGATCCAGGCACTGCACTCTTCGCAGAAAACAACTCTCAAGAGCCAACTCTAAAGTGCACAGTCAAGAATTCTGAGCTAATAGAGGAGAATGTTTGTTGCTCAGGGTTGACGTGCTCTCTGAGCTTGGTGGTTTTCTTACAGACGTTTCATGACCCAACCAGGGAACAGCATCAGTGCTAGAAGGAAGTGGGGTTTGCGGAGTGGAGGAAGAGGGCTATGGGGTCCTTGGTGCTTTCTGAGCTTGGTTGTTTTCTTGCATTGTTTCATCAACCAAACTGGATAATATCATTATCCAAACTGATATTACCTACTTGGTGAACATGATGAAACATCTTGAACAAAACAACCAAGCTCAGAGGACACCAAGGACCCCACAGTCCTCCTCCTCCACCCCCTTCAAGCACTGATGATGTTACCTAGTAGGGTCACGAAATGTCTCCAAAAAAACCACCCAGCTCACAGAGTACCAAAGACTTCTCAATTCTGAGCCAAGATATGGATTCAACCAAAAACAATTAGGAAGAACTTAAAAAAGACAATCAACAGTAGAAGAGGTCTCCTTCAATACCGCTTCAAGATGAGAAAGCTTTAGAGACTAAACAGAGGCATAGAATCAAGATCACGTGAAGTATTAGTGCCGCTTTATAAAACCCTAGTAAGGCCCCACCTGCAATACTGCAACCAATTTTAGTCACCATACTACAAAAAAGATGTTGAGACTTTGGAAAAAAAGTTCAGAGAAGAGCAACTAAGATGATCAAAGGCCTGGAGACTTAAACCATAGGAAGAACGGCTGCAGGATTTGGGTTTGGCTAGTCTAGAGAAAAGAAGAATTAGGGATGACATGATAGAAGTATTCCAGTATTTGAGGGGCGGTCCCAAAGAAGAGGGGAGTCAAATTATTCTCCAAACCACCTGAAGGCAAAACAAGAAACAATGGATGGCAACTAATCAATGAGAGAAGCAACCTGGAATTAAGGAGAAACTTCCGAACAGGGAGGACAATTAACCAGCGAAAGAGCTGGCCTCCAGATGTTGTGGGCTCTCCATCACTGGAGGTTTTTAAACAGAATCTAGACCAGGTGTCAGCAACCTGCGGCTCCGGAGCTGCATGCGGCTCTTTGGGCCCTCTGCTGTGGCTCCGTCGGGTGATCCCACCACTGGCTGGCCCCGCCCCTTACCCTCCCCTCCCAGTCACTCCTCGCCTGGCCTGAGAAGGTAAGGGGAACGGCGGGTGCTGGAGAAGTGGCCGGAGCAGAGACAGAGAGAGATACAGAGAGAGAGGTGGAGAGAGAAGGAGAGAGATACAGAGAGAGGGGGAGAGAGAGAGAGACAGAGAGATACAGAGAGAGAGGAGGGAGGGAGAGATGTCAAAAGGGTTTTGTGGTTCCCGGTGTTTTTTTAACAACCGGTTCTCTGCCCTAATGACTGGCTGGGTAGGCGTGGCTAAGGGGGGTATCATGTGACTGATGGACATGAGTGACGTCGAATTGGCCACGCCCACCCAGGTTTTGTGGCTCCCGGTGTTTTCTTTTCTGTGGGAAACGGGTCCAAATGGCTCTTTTGAGTGTTTAAGGTTGCAGACCCCTGATCTAGAGAGTCACTTATCTGAAATGGTATAGGTTCTCCTGCTTGAGCAGGGAGCTGGACTAGAAGACCTCCAGGGTCCCTTCCAGCTCTATTCTATTCTAAATTTCTTGGCACTTTTATGGCACAACTCAGTGACTCACAAATCGATGGCCTCAGGAGAGGCGTTGGCCGCGTTCCACTTTAAACCATGGGCTACAAACCAGACGATGTGTGGTGGGTCCCCATTTCGCCCATATCTTCCATTTAGACTTTATTTCAAGGTCGTTCAAGCCGAGCTGGGACTGACTTCTGTCCTTGCTGAGCCCGTCAACACCACGATCTACATCAGGAATGGGCAACAGTTGTTGGAAACCTTTAGTAGCGGGTCCATGATGAAAGAAAGTTTCTCCATCCACGATGGGCTCCAGCCAACTTGGCTCCTATATAAACTTCCCTGGATGGATATGCACCAGCACAGAACTTTCTACTTAATCTTTACTCAGGTTTTACTCACTGTGCCAAGTGTATACAAAACTCTGTGGGTTTTTTTTTTTAAGTCTTGCTCAAATAAAATAAAAATATACGCGAGTCACTGCCCTTGCTTGCAAAGATGGAAAGCTTAATACAGGCAATCCCTGATTTACGGCCATTCGTTTGGCGACTGAGCAAAGTTACAACGACTGAGCAAAGTTACGACACTGAAAAAAGTGATTTACGACCGGGTCCTTGGATTTACGACCGTTGCAACGTGTCCCCCCCCCCCAAGAAACATTGATTTGATTCCCAAAATCAAAATTCAGGGGTTTGACAACCAGCATGTACAGCTAGTCCTCGACTTATAACAGTTCATTTAGTGACCATTCAAAGTTAAAGCAGCACTGATGAAAGTGACGTATGACCATTTTTCACACTTATGACCATCGCAGCATTCTCCATGCTCAACCGATCAAAATTCAGACACTTGGCAACTGACTCGTACTTACGACGGTTACAATGTCCTGGGGGGGGCGGGGGAGAATCACGTGACACCCCCCCCTTTTGTTACTTTCTGGCCAGCAAAGTCAAAGGGGGAAGTCAGATTCACTTAACAACCGGGTGACTAACTTAGCGACTAAAGCGTTTCACTTGTAGCCAGAGTGGTTAAGAAAGATCATCAAAGGAGACAAAATTTGCTTGTCTCACTTAGCAAGAGAAAGTTTGGGCGCAATTGTAAGTCATAAGTCAAGGGCTACCTGTAGAACCTGCCTCGGGTTTTCCACTTCAAATCCAGAATCCCAGGAAAAACGTTTTCCTGCAAAAAAGATTATTTGTTTTTATCCCCGGATTGCAGGGATCAATTCATAAAACTTTACCAGGTTAACAGTCGGAAGAGACCTTGAAGGTCATCTAGTCCAAACCCCCACCCAAACCATTTTTGACAGATGGCAGTCCAGTCTCTTCTTGAAAGCTTCCAGGGATGAAGCTCCCACAACTTCCAAAGGCAACTTCTGTTCCATCGGTTGATTGTTCTCACTGTCAGGAAATTCCTCCTTATTTCCAGGTTGAATCTCTCCTTGATCAGTTTCCATCCATTATTCCTTGTCTGGCCTTCGGGTGCTTTGGAGAATAGCTTGACCCCCCTCCTCTCTGTGGCAGCCCCCAAAATATTGGAAGACTGCTCTCCTGTCTCCCCTGGTCCTTCTCTTCACTAGACCAGCCATGCCCGGTTCCTTCAACTGTTCATCGTATGTTTTAGCCTCCAGTCCCCTCATCATCCTGGTTGCTCTTCTCTGCCCTTTTTCTAGAGTCTCAACGTCTTTTTTATAGTGTGGTGACCAAAACTGGATGCAGGATTCTAGGTAAGTTAATTAATGCAGATTTAGAACTCGCAATGCTTTCTCCCCGAGCAGCACTGTGGAAATCCTTCAGCTTGCCTTCGGAAGTTGTGGGAGCTTCATCCCTGGAGGCTTCCAAGAAGAGACTGGACGGCCATTTGTCAGAAATGGTGTAGGATCTCCTGCTTGGGCAGCGGGTTGGACTAGATGACCTTTAAGGTCCCTTCCAACTCTGTCAATCCACCATTCCTCTTCTCTACAAGCTCCGCGAACCCCACGGCTGTGAGCTTCGAACAAGACTCCTTCACGACGTCTGGCGCTCTCCGGAGACGCTTCTGACCCATCGAGGCTTCCAAACCAACCACGGTCTAATCCAGGGCCAGCCAATTCCCCCTGAGCTGGAATGAACACGTAAACATCCGAGCCCACAAAAATGCAGCTCCGAGAAAGCCTTCTCCCAGCCTTAAAGGGGAATTGGTAAAACCCATCCACTTCGCACCTCCGTAAAATACCTTTTCCGCAGTGGTGAAATCATGCACATTGCACACCAAAAGCACACTGCTTCACACAGAAAAGGAAGGCTTAAGGAGTGGTGAAACCCATTTTTTTTTTACTACCGGTTCTGTGGGTGTGGCTTGGTGGGCGTGGCTTGGTGGGCGTGGCAGGGGAAGGATAGTGCAAAATCTCCATTCCCACCTCACTCCTGGGGGAAGGATAGTGCAAAATCTCCATTCCCACCCCACTCCTAGGGCAAGGATACTGCAAAATCCCCATTCCCTCCCCAGTCCAAGGGAAGGATACTGCAAAATCCCCATTCCCACCCCACTCCAAGGGAAGAATACTGCAAAATCCCCATTCCCACCCCACTCCAGGGGAAGAATACTGCAAAATCTCCACTCCCACCCCACTCCAAGGGAAGGATACTGCAAAATCCCCATTCCTTCCCCACTCCTGGGGGGAGGATATTGCAAAATCCCCATTCCCACCCCACTCCTGGGGGAAGGATACTGCAAAATCCCCATTCCCACCCCACTCCAGGAGAATAATACTGCAAAATCTCCATTCCCATCCCACTCCAAAGGAAGGATACTGCAAAATCCCCATTCCTTCCCCACTCCTGGGGGAAGGATATTGCAAAATCCCCATTCCCATCCCACTCCAGGGGAAGGATAATGCAAAAACCCCATTCCCACCCCACTCCAGGGGAAGGTTGCTGCAAAATCACCATTCCCACCCCACTCTGGAGTCAGCCAAAGGTGGTATTTGCCAGTTCTCCAAACTGCTCAAAATTTCCACTACCGGTTCTCCAGAACCTGTCAGAACCTGCTGGATTTCACCCCTGGCTTAAGGTAAGTAGAACAGCGAGGGGGAGAGAACAGCTGTGCTGTGCGATTTAGCTTCGCTAGAAAGCAGGATTGGAAATACCGGTTCGCCCAAACTGGTAGCTTTTTAACTACCGGCTTGCCTGAACCGGTGCAAACCGGTAGCATTTCACCCCTGCTTTTCCGATTCTTCAAGATGGCCAAGCGACTGTTGCGTGTCAAACAAGCAAGCCACCTTTGCCAGTGTTGAGCTCAAGTATCTCAGCCTCGGTCCTTATCATCAACGGTTCCTAAACAGCGGCCTCAAAACTGGGGGAGCAAATATACCCCACCCTAAAACAAATGCAGCCATTATGAGTCATGCAGGGAACAGACAAGGAGGGGTGGGGATGATTGATGTCCTTAAAAGGGGAACAAAATAATACAAAATTTCCAGGGAGGATGTTCCATCCCTGGAGATTTTCAAGAAGAAATTCAACAGCCATTGATCTGAAATGGCATAGGGTCTCCTGTTTGAGCAGAGGGGTGGACTATAAGGCCTCCAAGGTCCCTTCCAACTCTCTTATTCTATACCCTGCTTGCTTTCTGATCACCACAAATACACCACGAAGATTGCCTTCTCCATGAGTCTCAGGAAAGATCTGTGGAATGTCTATCGAACCTGGATCTCCTGCTTGAGCAGGGGGTGGACTAGAAGATCTCCAAGGTCCCTTCCAACACCCCCTATTATTCCGTATTCTTCTGAAGATGTAGGGGAATGTTGTCTTTTGGTGTAGAGGTAGTAGTTTTGTTGCGTGTAGTAGTTTTGGTGCAGAGATGTTGTCTCCATATTGTGGAGGTCCTTGGCGTTACTAGACCTGTGATGACGAACCTATGGCATGCATGAGCCATAACTGTGGGCATGGGAGCATTGCCCTAGCTCAGCTCCAGCGCAATTTTCGGGCCTTCCGGGCCTACCGGAAGTCAGGAAACAGGTTTTTTCCGGCCTCCAGAGGGCCTTGGGGGAGAGGAGGCTGTTTTCACCCTCTCCAGGCTCCTAGAAAGCCTCTGGAGCCTGGGGAGAGTGAAAAACAGGCCTTCCAGTTTCACCAGAAGTCGGGAAACGGCCCGTTTCCGGCCTCCAGAGGGCCTTCAGGACAGTGGGGAAGGCTGTTTTTGCCCTCCCCAGGCTCCAAGAAAGCCTCTGGAGCATGGGGTGGTCGAAAAACAGGCCTACTGGGCCCACCGGTAAGCTTTTTGCCATCGCGTGCCAAAAGCAGGGGGAGTGCCGGGGGGGGTCACCTACGCATGCGCATGGGGGCAGGGCACAGAGGGGCATTGAATTATGGGTTTGGACATGCGTGCGCAAATCCCGCTCCCCCCCGCTTTTGGCACACAACGGCAAAAAGGTTAGCCATCGCTATACTAGACTATATGTAGTCCTGAACATACGACCATAATGGAGCCTGCCCCTTACGGTCGTAACTCAGGACCACTGAAAAAGCGGGTCCCCCCCCACGTGACCGACCTGATGTTACTTATCTTAATGACCTTCACATCGTGTCACAAAATCCCACAGATGATTGTACAATCCTCTCAACCTTCTTACGAAAATAATTTTTTTTAAAAAAAAAAAGGACAAACGCATCGCACCAGAAACTCTTTTCTTTCTGAGTCACGCAAAGAATTGTGAAGAATTGCCCGATTTCCCAGCACAGAGATTTTAACACATTTTATTGATCGCAACCTCTGAAGGAGCTGAGATATAGGAAGGCTAGAAGAGAAATCCCAAATCCAATCACGGTATAGTTTGAAGCCACTCCGCCCGGTGATTTAAAACTCAAGCACGGCTTAAGGCCATTTATAAAAATCAAACAGGAAGCAATTTTGGTCATAATGCAGGTCCAAGAGCTATATTCATTATTGATTAGGTATCCTTTGTGTTTTGTTTTTTCTTAAGTGCTCGTAATGATTTTTCGTGCAGACTTCTCGGTTGTTACAACTCTCCTGCGAGGTAGGACTGCCGTGGAGGCGCAATATTAGAAGTAGTTTTGCAGGCTAATTCTGCTGACTGTCAGTAGTTCGATCCTGACCAACTCAACATTGATTCAGCTTCCCATCCTTCTGAGGTCGGTAAAAGGAGGACCCAGATTGTTGGGGGCAATAGACTGACTCTGTAAACTGCTTAGAGTGGTCTGTAAAGCACTGTGAAGCAGTATATAAGTCTAAGTGCTATTGCTATTTTCCTTCCTTCCTTCCTTCCTTCCTTCCTTCCTTCCTTCCTTCCTTCCTTCCTTCCTTCCTTCCTTCCTTCCTTCCTTCCTCTGCCCGCGGCCAGCAGTTCAAATCTCACCAGGCTCAAGATTGACTCAGCCTTCCATTCTTCTGAGGTGGGTAAAATGAGGACCCAGATTGTTGGGGGCAAGAGGCTGACTCTGTAAACTGCTTAGAGAGGGCTGTGAAGCACTGTGAAGCGGTATATAAGTCTAAGTGCTATTGTCCTTCCTTCCTTCCTTCCTTCCTTCCTTCCTCTGCCCACTGCCAGCAGTTCAAATTTCACCAGGCTCAAGGTTGACTCAGCCTTCCCTTTTTTTTTTTTTTAAATTAGATTTATATGCCGCCCTTCTCCGGAGACTCAGGGCGGCTTACAATGCGTTAAGCAATAGCCTTCATACTTTTGTATATTTTATACAAAGTCAGCTTATTGCCCCCACAAACTGGGTCCTCATTTCACCTACCTTAGAAAGGATGGAAGGCTGAGTCAACCTTGAGCCTTGGAGAGATTCGAACCAGCAGAAATTGCAGGCAGCTGTGTTAATAACAGGGTGCACTAAACCACTGTACTATCAAGGCTCTATTCCGAGGTGGGTAAAATGAGGACCCAGATTGTTGGGGGCAAGAGGCTGACTCTGTAAACTGCTTAGAGAGGGCTGGAAAGCACTGTGAAGTGGTATATAAATCTAAGTGCTATTGCTATTGTTATTTATTTCCTTCCTTCCTTCCTTCCTTCCTTCCTTCCTTCCTTCCTTCCTTCCTTCCTTCCTTCCTTCCTTCCTTCCTCTCTCTCTCTCCTTTTTCTAACCCTCTGCCTGATGTGGACTAGAGAGACCATTGGAGAACGCATTGCTGAAAACCAGCAGACTGAGTCCACAGAGTTCAGTCCGCAGAGCAAAAACCACTGACCTGGAAACACGGAGCAAAATCTATGTCAGGGTGTTGGGAAATAAAATGTTTTATTGTTCTCACCAAAAGGAACCTTCCAGCAAAAAAATAAATAAATAAATAAAAAATACATGGAAGACAGAGTGGAGAAATGAGTGAAGACCACACCTGGAATCCTGCACCCAGTTTTGGTCACCATATTATTAAAAAGACGTGGAGACTTCAGAAAGAGTGCAGAGAAGATGAGGGGACCAGGATGATGAGGGGACTGGAGGTCAAAACATACGAAGAACGGTTGCAGGAACTGGGCATGTCTAGTTGAATGAAAAGGAGGACATGATAGCAGTCTTCCAATATTTGAGGGGCTCCTACAAAGACGAGGGAGTCAAACTATTTTCCAAAGCACCAAAAGGCAAGAGGAGAAACAATGGATGGAAACTAACCAAGGAGAGAAGCAACCTAGAACGAAGGAGAAATTTCCCAAGCAATCAACCAGTTTGCCTTAACTTGTGGGTGCTCCATCACTGGAGGCTTTTCAAAAAAAGACTGGACAACCATTTGTCTGAAATGATGAAGGGTCTCCTGCTTGAGCAGGGGGTTAGACTAGAAGATCTCGCAGGTCCCTTCCAACTCTGTTATTCTGTTAAATTGGACCCAAGGCAACGAGAAGCACAGAAAACATTCCCGAAGCTCGGTTTGATAGCCTCATGCAATTTCTTACTGCTGAAAACATCTGGATTTCAGGCACCCCGTTTGCATTGAAGACTGTCCTCATTACCCATGTCCCACAAGCCATGAGGTTTGCAAAGGATTCTGGGAAGCAGTTTCCCAAACATGGCACCATACATCAAAATTGAGGTACCCTGGGAACGATAACTCGGAAAGTGATGGTTCTTCAGTTCCATCCCTGGAGAAGCCAAACGTGTTTAGGAGGCCACATTGAGGAAAACCTGATCACAAACAGGACCACAGAACTGTCACGTTGGAAAGGGGCCACACTGAAAAAGAACCAATGAAACCATCCATGGGAGGTGATGGTCCAGCTTCTTCTTAAAGGCCTCCAGAGATGGAGAAACCACAGTACATACCTCACAGTTAAATGAAACCTTAGTAGTTGCAACTTACGAGCGTTTCTGGTCCTCGTATAGTCTTTATTCCAACTTGATGGAATTGAACATGGCTACTGGGTCTCCTCTTAAGTCTTCTCTTCTTCTGTCTGAACATACAGCCTCTCCTCACATGGCATGTTCCCAACTCCATCTATCATCTTCAATGACCTCATCTGAAGCTTCTCTAACCCAACCTACCTCCTTTCTCCTGCTGGAAACAAGACGCAAGGACACCGAACCCCAAGTATGATCTCACCAGGCATGAGTAGAGACAAACAATGACTTCATGTGTCTTTGATATAAGTCTTCTAATGCAGCGCAGAAGTGCATTAGACCAGTAGTTTCCACACTGTTGGCTCATATTCAACTTGCTGTCAACGACCCCACCCAAATCTTTTTCAGATCCAGTGTTCTCCAGCCAGGAATCCCCCATCTTGTGAGGCCTCCATTTATTTCCCTCGCTCAAAACAGAACAGTTTCTACTTTTCCCCTTTCAGCCTAATCTTCCAACTGGATCCAACTGGGGGAGGGAAAGGAGATTTAAAAAAAAAAAATTGGCAGCAAGAATGAGCCCACGGTGAGCTGTTAAGTTTCATGTGATTTGTGAAGTCTTTCCTAACTCTAGATCTTTCAGTAGACAAATCCCAACGTTCCTCCATTGACTTACTTACTGTTATATATCAACCAATTAAATATGAGCCAACAATGTGCTGCGGCAGCCAAAAAAGCCAATGCAATCCTAAATTGCATTAACAGAGGGATACAATCAAGATCAAGTGAGGTAATAATACAACTCTGTATAAAGACCTAGTAAGACCACACCTAGACTGCTGCATCCAGTTTTGTTCACCACATTATAAAAAAGAGGTTGAGACTCTAGAAAGAGTGCAGAGAAGAGCAACCAGGATGATGAGGGGACTGGAGGCTAAAACATAGGATGAACAGTTGCAGGAACTGGGCATGGCTGGTCTAGTGAAGAGAAGGACCAGGGGAGACATGATAGAAGTCTTCCAATATTTGAGGGGCTGCCACAGAGAGGAGGAGGGGGTCAAACTATTTTCCAAGGCACCCAAAGGCCAGACAAGGAATAATGGATGGAAACTGATCAAGGATTCAACCTAGAAATAAGGAGGAATTTCCTGACAGTGAGAACAATCAACCCATGGAACAGAAGTTGCCTTCAGTAGTTGTGGAAGCTTCATCACTGGAGACTTTGAAGAAGAGACTGGACTGCCATCTGTCAAAAATGGTATAGGTTCTCCTGCTTGGGTGGGGAGTTGGACTAGATGACCTACAAGGTCCCTTCCAACTCTGTTAATCTGTCAATAATGCCCCAACCAAGAAGTTAGTCCCAGTTGATTGAGTCAACGCGCCCAATTTTCTGCATCTACGTGACATTCGAGAAGCCGGCAGACCAAACTGAGCTCCAGCTAGACCGTTCACGGTGTGCTTCCATGACATGCTCCAGGGTTGGCCTTCAAGCCAATATTATTGGCTTGAAGGCCAATAATTATCAGGGACCTTTGAGCTATTTTTCTCAGGACAGCAAGGAATTCATTAATCAGTGGGATGACTTGCCTCTAGAGGTTGTGAATGCTCCATTATTGGAGCTTTTTAAGGAAAGACTGGACCACCATTTGTCTTGAGGAGCATCCGGAGGCTCCAACTGGTGCAGAATGCAGCCGCAAGGGGGATTATGGGAGCGAGGGAGCGCTCCCATGTGACACGTCTCCTGCGTGAGCTGCACTGGCTTCCAGTTGTCTTCCGGGTGCGCTTCAAGGTGTTGGTTACCACCTTTAAAGCGCTCCATGGCATCGTACCTGGGTATTTGCGAGACCGCCTTCTGCCGCCGATAGCCTCCCACCGACCAGTACGCTCCCACAGAGAGGGACTCCTCAGGGTGCCGTCAGCCAGGCAATGTCGGCTGGCGACCCCCAGGGGGAGGGCCTTCTCTGTGGCAGCACCTGCCCTCTGGAACGATTTGCCCCCGGAGATACGAAGGATATGGGATCTCCGGGTCTTTCGCCGTGCCCTAAAAACTTTTCTTTTCCATCAAGCAGGGCTGGCATGAAACCCTCCCCCCCCCCTTTTTTTTTTTTTTTTTAGCTTTTTAAATTGTCAATGGGTTTTAGTTTGAACGTTTTAAATTTTGGGCCAAAGTCATATAATTCTTTTAAAAATTTTAAATTTTGTATTGGTATGTGTTTTAGTTCTGGCTGTGCACCGCCCTGAGTCCACTTGGAGAAGGGCGGGATATAAATTGAATGAATTGAATTGAATTGAATTGAATTGAAGTGGAATAGTGCTTGAGCCAGGGGGTTGGACTAGAAGACCTCCAAGGTCCCTTCCAACTCTGTTATTCTGTTAAACTGGGCTCCCCACAAGCCATGCTCAGGGAGAGACGTTGAGCTGGAAGGGAGAACAAACATTTCTCAAGAGTTATGATGCCTTCACCTCCTTCCAAGGTTAATGGGGCCCTCTGAACTCTTTTCTTTTAAACAAGAATAGCTGGAAGGCAAGCATTCCAGGAGACCAGAGCTTCGACAAAACAAGACCATTAAAAGGGGTTCTGGAAGGCAAGCAGGACTGACCCACCTCTTACAAAGACGCGGTGAAGTTGTGCTTTTGGAAGCACACTAAAAGTCACACAGGGAGGGTCTGGATTCCAGAACTAAGAATATATCTACCCGTATTTTTCGGAGTATAGTATCTTCCTTTTTTGGGGGAGGAAAACATGAAAAAAAAAATCTGCCTCTGCCTCCCAGGAATTTGCCTCCTTGCAGCAAACAGCCTGTTTCAGTTTCAGTTTCACTTTCAGCACAGCCTGATTAGCACAAGAAAAAAAAAATCTGCCTCTGCCTCCCAGCAATTTGCCTCCTTGCAGTAAATGAGGCTCGTGGCAATAGGCAATGGCAATCCCTGCAGCCTGAAACAGCTGATGGTCGGGAGGCTGATCCAACCTGACAATCAGCTGCTTGTGCTAATCAGGCTGTGCTGAAGCTGAAACGGGCTGTTTGCTGTAAGGAGGCAAATTGCTGGGAGGCAAGAGGCCAAAGGGTGGGGGCCGGCAGATTGGCAGGGCTACACTCAGTGTATAAGACGCACCCAAATTTTCACCCTCTTTTAGGGGGGGAAAAGTACATCTTATACTCCGAAAAATTTGGTATATCTTTTTTCTCTAGCAGAAAGATTTCCCAGCCTTTTTTCCTCTTTGCTCATGTCCCTTGCATGCATTGTTGGTTGCGGTTGATTCCTAGAAACTAACTGCTAATACAGATAGTCCTCGACTTACAACAGTTCATTTAGTGACTCTTCAAAGTTACAACGGCACAGGAGGAAAAAACGATTTAAGAATGTTTCTCACACTTCCAACTGTTGCCTCATCCCTGCGGTCATGCAATCAAAATTCAGCCACTTGGCAACTGACTCGTATTTATGACGGTCACAGTGTCCCCGGGGTGATGTGATCCCCTTTTGCGATCTTCAGACAAGCCAAGTCAATGGGGTGGGGGGGGGAGCCAGATTCACTTAACAACCAGGTTACTAATTTCACAGTTGCAGTGATTCACTTAACAATTGTTAAAATAAATTAAAATAAAAAAAAATTGTGGCAAGGAAAGTTGTAAAATAGGGCAAAGCTCACTCTCACTTAGCAACCAAAATTTTGGGCTCTATAATTGAGGTCATAAGTCGAGGACTGCCTGTATTACAGTTTTAGCCCCCTTCCGACCCTTGCTAATTCCTGGTTTTTCTTCTCCAAGCAATGCTATGATCTCTCGCTTAATCTCTTGACACTCTTACGTCAAAATCTAGAAGAGTCATAAAACAGGCCAAAGTTCACTTAACTGCTTCACTTAGCAAGAAATTTGGAGCTCAACTGTGGTCCTAAGTCAAGGACTATCTGTACCTATTGCAGAGTCTTACGCATTTTCTTGCAATGATGGCTAAAGCTATATTTACAGATAGACGTCGACTTGCAACTCAAAATGGTTAACAGATTAACAAAGTTGGAAGGGATCTTGTTGGTCATCTGGTCCAAGCCCCTGCCCAAGCAGGAGACCCTACACCATTTTTGACAGATGGCAGTCCAGTCTCTTCTTGAAAGCTTCCAGGGATGAAGCTCCCACAACTTCCGAAGGCAACTTCTGTTCCATGGGTTGATTGCTCCCACTGTCAGAAAATTCCTCCTTATTTCCAGGTTGAATCTCTCCTTCTTCAATTTCCATCCATTATTCCTTGTCTGGACTTCAGGTACTTTGGAAAACAGCTTGACCCCCTCCTCTCTGTGACAGCCCCTCAAATATTGGAAGGCTGCTATCCTGTCTCCCCTGGTCCTTCACTTCACTAGACTAGCCATGCCCAATTCCTGCAACCGTTCTTCAGATGTTTTAGCCTCCAGTCCCCTCATCATCCTGGTTGCTCTTCTCTGCACTCTTTCTAGAGTTTCAACGTATTTTTTTATAGTGTGGTGACCAAAACTGGATGCAGTACTCTAGATGGGGTCTTACTAGGGCTTTATAGAGTGATATTAGTTCCTCACTTGATCTTTATTGTTTCCCTCTGTTAATGCAATTTAGGGTTGAGGACTACCTGGGGGCAGGTTCTTTAGGGATTGCAGAGTCAAAAGACAGCTTCCTTCATCATAAGGATGGCTTTGGGCACTTCACAAGATCCACCAATCCTAATGAGCATATCTGATCCTCTTGGCTCAGGGTGAAACATTTATTTAAATGTTTAAGTGGCTGTTTTTGCAGTTGTGGAACCCAAAAGGGGAGTGATTACCTGAATTAAATCCGCTTACAAGCACCAACCTCTGCAACGGAAGGATTTCAGTCGGTTGATGAGTCAAAGAAACCAGGCAGGTTTGAGGCAAAGCTTCTATCCGCCCACCGAAGGTGCAAAAATTTATACAGGTACAATGTTTTCCTGAAAATAAGACCTAACCGGAAAATAAGGGCTAGCGTGATTTTTCAGGATGCTCGTAATATAAGCCCGACCCCAAAAATAAGCCCCAGTTAAGATCATCAGGAGGCGTTTAGTACTGTATTTCCCCAAAACAGGACCTAGCCGGAAAATAAGCCCTAGCATGATTTTTCAGAATGCTCGTAATATAAGCCCTAGCCCCAAAATAAGCCCCAGTTAAAATCGTCAATCAGACGGAGGCATTTAGTACTGTATTTCCCCCAAGGCAAGTGCCTTGGTGGCGCAGCAGACTAAAGTGCTGTTAAGTAACACCAGCTGCCTGCAATTACTGCGAGTTTAAATCTCACCAGGCTCAAGGTCAACTCAGCCTGCCATCCTTCCGAGGTAGGTAAAATGAGGACCCAGATTATGGGGGCAATAAGCTGACTTTGTATAAAAAAGAACACCGCGGGGGGGGGGGGCGAAAGCCCTACTCAGCAGGTATATACAAAAGTATGAAGGCTATTGCTTAATGCATTGTAAGCCGCCCTGAGTCTCCGGAGAAGGGCGGCATATAAATCGAACCAATAAATAAATAAATAAATAAATAAAATAAGACATAGCCAGAAAATAAGCCCTAGCATGATTTTCCAGGATGCTCGTAATAAGTCCTACCCTCAAAATAAGCCCCAGTTAAAATCGTCAGCCAGGCACATTTAGTACCAAATTTTCCCCAAAATAAGACCTAACCAGAAAATAAGCCCTAATGCATCTTTTGAAGCAAAGATTAATATAAAACATGGTCTTATTTTCAGGGAAACACGGGTAATCCCCGACCTGCGACCACAATTTTTGTTGCTAAGCGAAACTGTTGAGAGAGTTTTACCCCATTTTAAGGCCTTTCTTGCTACAGTTGTTAAATGAATTGCTGTGGTTGATAAGTTACTCACCCGGTTGTTAAGTGAATCTGGCTTTCCCGTTGACTTTGCTGGTCAGAAAGTCGCAAAAGGGAATCACTGCAACTGTCATAAGTCTGTTGTGGTCCACCAGCTGCCTGCAGAGCTGACAGCGGAGTTGGACAGTGATGAGGCTGAGGAAGAACAGGGGCCAGTCCTGGAGGCTGGGGAAGGCCCCGACGAGGGCTCTGCGTCGGAGGCAGAGATGGGGCCAGGGTCATTGGGGAGTGATGTGCGGACTTTGAAGCCTCCAGAGGCAGACAGTAGAGAGGCAGAGGAACAGGAGGAGCCTGTTCCTAGTGCACGTATGAGAAGAGCTGCCAGAAGGCAAGAGCAAAAGGGACGACTCGGGAGTAAGTCCAGGAGATGACTGGCCCCTCCCATGAGGCTTAAAAGACCAGCAACGGCTCTTGGCCTCTTTGCCGGAAAACAACCGTTGAGAGAATTGCTTCTTGTTTGGCTATAGTTATTTCTTCTGTTCCTGAACTGTTGCCAAAAGAAGCCTTTGGCAGTTTGCCTAATTATCCCAAGGTCAGAGATAAACTGAAGATTGGTGTTTTGAGGACTTTGCTTTCATTTCATTTGGAATTTGCTGAGAACGAGTTAATTCTCAGCTGCCATGCCAGTTGCCAAGCGTCTCAATTTTGATCGTGGGACTATAGGAACGCTGCAAAGGTCATAACTATGAAAAACAGCCATAAGTCACTTTTTTCAGGGCCGTTGTAACCGTTGTTAGGTACAGGACTACCTGTATAACTCTGTATAACTCTAATTTCATATTCTTTCGTTCTTTCGGTGTTTTGTCTTATACCTTGAAGTCTCCAATTCCTCTCTGGACTAGACCAGTGCTGCAATGTGCGGCAGAAGCCAAAAAAGTGAATACAATCCTGGGTTGTATAAACAGAGGCATAGAATCAAAATCATGTGAAGTATTAGTGCCGCTTTATAAAAACCTAGTAAGGCCACACCTGGAATACTGCAACCAATTTTGGTCCCCATGCTACAAAAAAGATGCTGAGACTTTGGAGAAAGTTCAGAGAAGAGCAATTAAGATGATCAAAGGCCTGGAGACTAAAACCATATGAAGAACGGTTGCAGGAACTGGGCTTGGCTAGTCTAAAGAAAAGAAGAATTAGGGGTGACATGATAGAAGTTTTCCAGTATTTGAGGGGCTGCCACAAAGAGGAGGGGGACAAATTATTCTACAAAGCACCAGAGGGCAGGACAAGGAACAATGGATAAAAGTAAAAAAAGCAAAAGGATGGAAACTAATCAAGGAGAGAAGCAACCTGGAATTTAACAATACCAATAGCACTTATATACTACTTCACAGTGCTTTCCACCCCTCTCTAAGCGGTTTACAGAATCAGCCTCTTGCCCCCAACAATCTGGGTCCTCATTTTACCCACCTCGGAAGGATGGAAGGCTGAGTCAACCTTGAGCCTGGTGAGATTTGAACTGCTGACAGTTGGCAGAATTAGTCTTGCAATGCTGCATTCTAACCACTGCGCACCAAGGAAGGAAGGAAGGAAGGAAGGAAGGAAGGAAGGAAGGAAGGAAGGAAGGAAGGAAGGAAGGAAGAGGGGTGAGGAAGGTAGGTAGAGGAAGGAAAGGAAAGGAAAGGAAAGGAAAGGAAAGGAAAGGAAAGGAAAGGAAAGGAAAGGAAAGGAAAGGAAAGGAAAGGAAAGGAAAGGAGGGAGGGAGAAAAGGTAGAACAATAGCAATACCAATAGCCCTTAGATTTATATACCGCTTCACAGTGTTTCACAGCCCTCTCTAAGCGGTTTACAGAGTCAGCCTCTTGCCCCCAACAATCTGGGTCCTCATTTTACCAACCTCGGAAGAATGGAAGGCTGAGTCAACCTTGAGCCTGGTGAGATTTGAACTGCTGGCAGTTGGCAGAATTAGTCTTGCAATGCTGCATTCTAACCACTGCGCACCAAGGAAGGAAGGAAGGAAGGAAGGAAGGAAGGAAGGAAGGAAGGAAGGAAGGAAGGAAGGGGGGTGAGGAAGGTAGGTAGAGGAAGGAAAGGAAAGGAAAGGAAAGGAAAGGAAAGGAAAGGAAAGGAAAGGAAAGGAAAGGAAAGGAAAGGAAGGAGGGAGAAAAGGTAGAACAATAGCAATACCAATAGCCCTTAGATTTATATACCGCTTCACAGTGCTTTCCAGCCCTCTCTAAGCAGTTTACAGAGTCAGCCTCTTGCCCTCAACAATCTGGGTCCTCATTTTACCAACCTCGGAAGAATGGAAGGCTGAGTCAACCTTGAGCCTGGTGAGATTCGATCTGCCAAACTGCTGACAGCTGGTGATCAGCAGAAGTAGCCTGCAGTACTGCACTCTAACCACTACGCCACCGCGGCTCTTAAGGAGAAACTTCCCAACAGTGAGGACAATTAACCAGTGGAACAGCTTGCCACCAGAAATCGTGGGCGCTCCATCACTGGAGGTTTTTAAGAAGAGACTGGACAGTCAACTTGTCTGAGATTGTATAGGTTTTCCTGGTTGAGCAGGGGGCTGGACTAGAAGACCTCCAAGGTCCCTTCCAGCTCTATTCTATTCTAATTCTAATCCATCTGCAAGGTGGAAGTTGGATGATCGGTTGGCTTTTTTTTTTTCCCCCACTTAACCCAAAATCATTTCAAGAAGAAATCTGACAGATGCATCTCTTGGCAGAGTGATGGTGGAAACGGAAGTGTGGCTTTTGCAAAAAACTAGGACTAGGACCAGAAAACCTTTCAATTCTTACAAAAAAAAAAACAACCCAAAAATCAGGATGCGAAAGTTGTCCGTTTCTAACCCGGGTGCGAGAAAGTCACTCAAAATTTCCTCCCCGAGACTTTTGCAAAAAGCTAAGGTGCTAAGAAAGACCTTTACAGTTGCATTTTTTTTTTTTAAATTTTAAAAGATTTCTAAAAAGGAAGATAAAACGAAGACAAAATCGGAGAAAGCTAGAAGGAGAATTTGCTACGCCCACCCACTTCGCACTTCTGGAAATATCTTTTCGAGATTTTTCAAGCTGGCCAACCGATTGTTGTGTGTCGAGCAAACAAAACCACCTTTGCTGGTGTTGAGCTTAAGTATCTCAGCCTTGGTCCTTATCATCAACGGTTCCTAACAGCCGCCACCGACATCGATCGGCCTCAAAACTGGGGAGAGCAAATAAACCCACCCCCCAAGCGGGGGACCAATTTTAGTAAAATGGGGGATGATGATGTCCTTAAGTGGGGAACAAAATAATACAAAATTTCCAGGGAGGGTGCTCCAATCACCAAGAGAGGAAGAATTCTAGTCTCGCCTTAAGCGTGAAAGCCAGCTGGGTGACTTTAAGTCAATCACCAGGAGACTGGGAGTTCTAGTCCCGCCTTAGACATGAAAGCTGGATGGGTTACTTTGGTCCAATCACCAGGAGACTGGGAGTTCTAGTCCCGCCTTAGACATGAAAGCTGGATGGGTTACTTTGGTCCAATCACCAGGAGACTGGGAGTTCTAGTCCCGCCTTAGACATGAAAGCTGGCTGGGTTACTTTGGTCCAATCACCAGGAGACTGGGAGTTCTAGTCCCGCCTTAGACATGAAAGCTCTGAGTTCAAGATTGGGACAGCCATTGATCTGGAATGGCATAGGGCAGTGATAGCTAACCTTTTTTCCATTGCGTGCTCTGTGGGGAGCGCAGAGGGGGTTCACACACACACATGCCCACATCCATAATTCTATGCACCCCCCGCGAATGCGCGCAACACCACCACCACCCCGCGCTCACCCCGCTTTTGGCACACAATGCCACGGTGAGCCCAATAGGCCCATTTTTTGCTCTCCCCAGTTGGGAAACGTGCTGTTTCCGGCCTCCCCAGGCTCCTAGAAAGGCTCTGGGGAGAACAAAACACAGGCCTTCCCCACCCCCCCAAGGCCTTCCGGAGGCCGGAAACAGCATGTTTCCTGACTTCTGGTGGGCCCAAAAGGCCTGAAAATCAGCTGGCCAGTGCGCACGTGCGCGCCGGAGCTGATCTCGTGTGCCCACTGATATGGCTCCGCGTGCCACCTGTGGCACGCGTGCCATAGGTTCGCCATCACGGGCATACGGTCTCCGGCTTGAGCAGGGGTGGACTAGACAGCCTCTAAGGTCCCTTGCAACTCTGTTTTTCTATATTCTGCTTGCTTTCTGATCACCACAACACACACCACAAAGATCGCCTTCTCCATGAATCTCAGGAAAGATCTGTGAATGTCTATCAAACCTGGGTCTCCTGCTTGAGCAGGGGGTTGGACTAGAAGACCTCCAAGGTCCCATCCAACCATGTTATTCTTCTGAAGACATAGGGATGTTATCTTTTTGTGTAGAGGTAGTTTTGTTGTGTAGTAGTTTTGTTGTAGAGGATTTGTATGTTTTCCCAATTTTTTTTTAATTAAATATTTCTAAAAAGGAAGATTAAAAACAAAGGCAAAGTAAGAGAAAGGGATCAGAGAAAGGTAAAAGTGCAAGAAAGAAGAGGGGGAAAGTAAAAGGAAAGTAGAGAAGGAAGTCACTTCTGATCTTCTTTTCAGCAGTTATAAGAACAATTTTAAATTTACTCTGTACTGAAACCTAGCTCTCTTTTATCATCCATCCTGTCTAATCATTAAAACCATAAATTGCAAGTTCATTTTTCCCCGGTTTTCGTGCCAAAAGGCCTATAATTGTTTTCCAGGCAGGAATCAACTATTATCTTTTCTCTAATCAAAGTCAATTTAGACAGCTCAGCAAGTTCCATCATCTTCAGCAACCTTGGGTGGCATTTCCAAATCTTTCCAACTTTGCGCAATCACCTCGCTCCACTTATCATGTATGAAAACCGGGTCAAAACTCACTTAACAAATGTCTCACTTATCAACAGAAAGTTCGGGCTCAATTGTAAGTAGAGGACTACCTGTATCAATTCTTAAAATCCTCTGCATTCACGTTATGTGTCTGAAGCTGGAATTTTCTAGCTTTTTTACAGGTTCACACATACAATCAAATGCCTCCGTGTTGTCTACATTTGCAACATAAATGTTTTCAGTCAAGTAAGTATCATCCACTAAAGCTGTAATTGAATGGGAAATGGTGGCGCTAAAGAGTTCAAAAGTTTTATTTATTTATTAGTTCAATTTATATGCCGCCCTTCTCCGGAGACTCAGGGCAGTTTACAATGCGTTAAGCAATAGACAATTTTGCTTCCAATCATGGTTAACTATTATTTTCCATGAGTGTCTTGTTGGAAGATGTTGACTTGGCCAATCTAAACTTGGCTTGTTTCAAGAACTTTGCTGTAATCAATCAAGTCTTGGTAGGTCTTGTGTTTTTTTCAGAAGGGATTGTGTAAACCAAGGTACTATAAGCCAGTTTAGGGCTTCCTTAATGTGCAAACCCAACTAAATGTGGCTTATGGAAATCATGATTAACCCACGACTCCACAACATGTGCGAATTGGCCTCTAAGCTACAGATGCTTTACTTCTGGATCATTTTGCTCTCAACTTACTCCACCAAGCAAAGGTGTGTGTAAAAACGTGAGTGTAAGCCAAGCCAATTTGACAATGTGCAAACCCAACTAAATCTGGTTTATGGAAAGCATGATTAACTCAAAGCTTCAAACCATTTGTGAATTGTTTTAAGCTACACTTTGTTCCCAATGTACTCCAACAAGCAAAGGTGTGTGTAAAGAACGTGAGTGTAAGCCAAGGCACAATTTAGGGCTTCGTCAATGTGAAAACTCAACAAAATGTGGCTCTCAACTTACTTTGCTCTCAACTTCGTCCACCAAGCAAAGATATATATAAACATGCGAGAATGAAACAAGCCATGGTTTAGGGCAGTGATAGCAAATCTTTTCGGCACTGAGTGTCAAAACGTTTGCATGGAAACATCACGCATGCACACATGCGCTCATCGAGGCCGGGCTCCGGAAAAGCCAAACTTCCAAGTCTAGCATGCATGCGCGCCCAACAATCAGCTGGCCGGAGCACATGTGCAGGAAGTTTTTCAGCACTGCCATGCGGATGAACACATCACACTTTGGAAAAGCCGAACTTCCGGGTTCTGACGCACATACGCACCCAACAATCAGCTGGCTGGTGAACATGCACACACCGGTTTTTGACACTGCCGTGCGCACAAAGAACAGTTGATCGTTGCGTGCACATACGCTCCAGAAACTCAAAAGACAACAGGCAGGGCCGCGCGCGCCAGGTTACATGGCTTTGCATGCCACTTTGTGTTCTGCCCCAGCTACGGATCCCAAAGAACAGAGTACACACAACCTCTGAACAAAACTTAGTTTACTCAAATAACGCAGTTTTAGCAAATGCTGGCTGTTAATAAGCGTTCTTAACAGCCTGCCAGAATTCCACAGATAAGATAGTCAGGCTTACTGGAGTTGGCAGAAAGCCCAGAAACAAGGTTGCAGAGAAATCCCAACGCGATGATTAGCGAAATAAGGTTGTTTCCTGCAGCTTGTTGCAAGCTGCGGTCTTTCTTAAATAGGCTAAGGGAGTGGCCAGTTAGTCCCAAGCCTTACTCTCGAGGAGACCTCCTTCTGAGGAACCACTCCTGCCTTTTGGCAGCTCTGCGCGTCCGTGTATTGAGAAGAGGCTCCTCCTCTTCATCCTTTTCACTTATGGGAGCTTCTGGAGGTTCTGAAGGCCCTGACTGAATCCCTGCCTCAGGCACCACATCTTCTCCAGCCTCCTCACTGTCCGACTCGAGCGCCGGCTGCACAGGCTACTGGCACAGCACCACACCAGCCTCCTCGTCATCGGGATCAGCAACAATCCACGCAGCCTGAACACTTTGGGCACATGTGCCATATAGGTTCACCATCACAGGTTTAGGGCTTCATCAATGTGCAAACTCAACTAAAAGTGTTTTATGGAAAGCATAATTAACACAAGACTCCACGTTACGTGTGAATTGGTCTCTACCTCTTAAGCTACATAGAAGTTGCTTTTCCTTCTGGTTGACTTCGCTCTCAACTCTTACCAAGTCCCAAAGGCACTTTTTGCAAAAGGCAACTGGACTTTCTTGGTTGTTTTCTCCAACAACATTTTGCTTCTCATCCCAGAAGCTTCTCGGATGAAAAGCGAAACCAAGAATGTTACAGGTAAGTCCTTGAATTAGTGATTGTTTGAAGTTACAACGGCACTGAAAAACGTTAACTTATGACTGTTTTTCACGTGATGACCGTTGCAGCATCCCCATGGTCGCACGGTCAAAATTCAGAACGCTTGGCAACTGGCGTGTACTTACGACGGTTGCAGTGTCACCCTTGTTGAGTGAATCTGCGAAGCCAGATTCACTTAACAACCGAATCAAACGGCACTTGAGCGCTTCTCTTAACCACGGTGGCAAGGAAGGTCGTAAAATGGGGCGAAACTCAACTATCTCGGTAAGCAGGAGAGATTTTGGCTCAATTATGGCCGTTAAGTTCCTCCAAGCAAAGCTGTATGTAAGCACACGAGAGTGAGAACAGACGTATCGAACCACACTTGCGGGTGAACACCGAGCCTGGTCTCCAGGGAAAATCCAAACCAGGAAAGGGAGCTTCCTTGGCCACACCCTAAACCAGGAGTCTCAAACTCGATTTCATTGAGGGCCGCATCACAGTTGTGTTTGATCTCGGAGGGCTGGGGGGAGCATGGCCGGAGGTGGGCGTGGCCATGGTAGACGTGGCCAGCTCAACGTCACTCATGTCAGAGGGGGACCTGTGGTGGCCAGGTGCTTAGGTAGGACTTCCCTGAGACCCACCTTCACTCTCATTATAATCTCCTTCCTTCCTTCCTTCCTTCCTTCCTTCCTTCCTTCCTTCCTTCCTTCCATCCATCCATCCATCCATCCATCCATCCATCCATCCATGGTGCACAGTGGTTAGAATGAGTATTGCAGGCAAACTCTGCCCACTACCAACAGTTCAATTCTGATCGGCACAAGGTTGACTCAGCCTTCCATCCTTCCGAAGTGCGTAAAATGAGGACCCAGATTGTTGGGGGCAACAAGCTGACTCTGTAAACCGCTTAGGGCTGTAAAAGCACCATAAAGCGGTATATAAGTTTAAGTGCTACTGCTTTTCTTTTTCCCCTTCCTTCCTTTCCTTCCTTCCCTTCCCTTCCCTTCCTTTTCTTTTTCCTTCCTTCTCCCTTCTCTTTTCTTCTTCCTCCCCCTCTTTCCTTATTTTTTCCTCCTTGCTCTCTTCCCATCTTCCCTTCTTTTTTTTTGCCCTTCCGCTTTCCCTTCCTCCTTTCCTGTCCCTTCTTGGATGCTCAAATGCAAAAGGGGAAATGTTTCTCCTTTTGTTTTTAGTTGGTTGTGATAGCCCCCTGCCAGCGAAAACGGAACCGGGAGGGGGGGGCAGAGGGCTGCAGGAGGCCGTTGTGGCCGAAAATGTTTTTGCCACAGGCTGGTCCTTTACTGTTTCCAGGCCGGCAATGTGGGCCAGATCTAAGCACCCCATGGGGCAGATCGGGCTCCCGGGCCTTGAGTTGGACACCCCTGCCCTAAACCAACCATCACTTTGGGAGCTCAGACACAACAATCTAGGGGCAGTGATGGTTAACCATTTTGGTGCCGAGTGCCCAGCGCGCGCGCGAATGCACACGCCTGAACCCCCAAAATGCAATGCGAGCACCCCCTGTGCATGCATCCCATCCCTGCGCATGTGCGTGCATCCCCCGCACATGCATCCCCGCCCCCCCCTGGGCCCCATTTTGGCTTCCAGGTTGATGCAGGAGGGTTTCCAGGCCCAAAACACCCCGTTGGAACCTGGAAGTCAAAACGGGGTGCGGGGATGCAGCGCAAGGCTCCCCACACCCCATTTTGGGCCTGGAAAGCCTCCTGCACCAAACTGCACCCCTCATGCATGTGCCCCACCCCACGGCACATGCGCGTGTGCGTCCCCCACATGTGTCCCACCCCCGTGCAAGAGACCTGAAGACCAGCTGGCCTACGGGAGGTGCACACGAATGCACGGTGGAGCTGTGCTCGGGCGACGGCTGGCGTGCCCGCAGACAGGGCTCTGCGTGCCACTTGTGGCACGCGTGCCATAGGTTCACCATCACGGATCTAGGGTTTCCATCCCTAGCAACACCCATTGGAGAACACTTTAAACCTGAGCCTGGTGGCTCAGCAGACTGATAGCATTGTGATTAACACCAGCTGTCTGCAATTACTGCAGGTTCGAATCTCGCCAAGGCTCAAGGTTGACTCAGCCTTCCATCCTTTCTAAGGTGGGTAAATTGAGGACCCAGTTTGTGGGGGCAATAAGCTGACTTTGTATAAATATACAAAAGGATGAAGGCTATTGCTTAACGCATTGTAAGCCGCCCTGAGTCTCCGGAGAAGGGCGGCATATAAATCAAATTAAAAATAATAAAAAAATAAAATAAAAATAAAAATAAACCAGAAGGCTCCCCCCCTTCTAAACCGTAAGATCAGTCAATCAACTCGGAACCGATTCTCACCACTTTGCAACCCTATCAGCCAAGAGAAGAATATGGGTAATCCTCGATTTATGGCCACAATAGAGACCAGCATTTCCATTGTTAAGCAAGACAGTTGCCAAGTGAGCTTTGTCCCGTTTTATGACCTCTCTTGCCAGTTGTGAAGTGAGCCACTGCGGTTGCAAAGTTAGTAACGCGGTTGTTAAGTGAATCTGGCTTCCCCGTCGACATTGCTTGTCAGAAGGGGATCACTTGACTTTTTTTTATATTTTTAAGGACCCACAAACTGGGTCCTCAATTTACCCACCTTAGAAAGGATGGAAGGCTGAGTCAACCTTGAGCCTTGGAGAGATTCGAACCAGCAGTAAATTGCAGGCAGCTGTGTTAATAACAGGGTGCGTAACCACTGTACTATCAAGGCTCTTAGGGAGAATATGAATGCAATAATTTGTTAGCATATTTTAGTTTTATGTTTGTGAATGCTATACCCTGTGCTTGTTCTGGGAAGTCTAGGGAGGGGGGGTGGGGGGGAAGGAGGGGAAGGGGGGTGGGAGGGGTTGAGGGGGGAAGGGTGGGGGGGAGAAAATGTTTGTATTTCCTATAAAACTTTTCAAAAAAAACCCAAAAGAAAGTAAAAGCCACATCAGATCAGATAATCCAAAGCGGGGGGGGGGTGTTAAACTCAAGGCCCGCGGGGTGCTTAAATCTGGCCCATGGGGGCGGTGTGGAAATAACAAAGGACCGGCCCACGGTGCCTGTGGCAGCCAAAATGGGGTGCATGGGGGGGGCACCCCGTGCGGCCCATTTTTTTTAAATTTTTTTTTTTAATTTGATTTATATGCCGCCCTTCTCCGGAGACTCAGGGCGGCTTACAATGCGTTAAGCAATAGCCTTCATACTTTTGTATATTTTATACAAAGTCAGCTTATTGCCCCCACAAACTGGGTCCTCAATTTACCTACCTTAGAAAGGATGGAAGGCTGAGTCAACCTTGAGCCTGGCGAGATTCGAACTTGCAGTAATTGCAGGCAGCTGGTCTTAATCACAATGCTATCAGTCTGCTGAGCCACCAGACTTTGGGGCACTGCAACCGTTGTAAGTACATGTCAGTTGCCAAGTGCCTGAATTTTGATCACGTGACTTGCAACAGTCATTAAGTGTGAAAACGGTCATAAGTTCCTTTTTTCAGTGCCTTTGTAACTTCAGTCACTAAATGAAAGGTTGTAAATTGAAGATTATATTCTGGAGGAAGACTTAAAGCACTCCCAATATTGGGGTGCCGCTAGCTGTGAACACAGGGGCTCTTTTACAGACTGGGCCCATTTATCTCACCTGGGCAAGCAACCCACCTATGTCCAGGGTCAAAGGTCAGCCATTCCTGATTTAATCTGCACCCCAACCATTCAGCCTGGTTGGGCTTGGCACCCATGGCAAATTAACCTGGTTTATATTACTGGGTTGGCATTCACAGCACTCAGCCAACCAAACCACATACCATGTTTCCCCGAAAATAAGACCCTGTCTTGTATTTTTTTGAACCCTGAAATAAGCGCTTGGCCTTATTGCCATGCGCTCAAAAGCCTGATTGGGCTTATTATCAGGGGATGTCTTATTTTGGGGAAAACAGGGTAATTTAACCCAAACCACATGAGAGTTTAATGCAGAGGTCTTCAAACTTGGCAGCTTTAAGACTTGTGGACTTCAACTCCCAGAATTCTCCAGCCAGCATACCATAGCTGGCTGGAGAATTCTGGGAGTTGAAGTCCACAAGTCTTAAAGCTGCCAAGTTTGAAGACCTCTAATGACAGTTTAACTATTAACAATTTAATAATTTAATCCGCATGTTAAGTTTTTTCCCAATCTTGGCAACTTTTAAGACACACGGACTTCAACGCCCAGAGTTTTAGCCACTTCATGTTTTTTCTATTTTCACAGACAGGCAAGTTGGAAAATGTGTTGCATTAAGATGCATAAAAAATAATAATAATAATAATAGCATTTTGGCCCAGCAGTCACTCTGACTTTTTCCTATTGCTTGAAGTAGAGCATTGCACAAGGAAACATAACACAGAATCAAAAACACTATTAACTTCAAACAGGGGTCCCCAAACTTGGCAGGGGTCCCCAAACTTAATTGTGGTTTTAAGTCAGAAATCTTCAAACTTGGCTGCTTTAAGACTTCTGCACTTCAACTCCCAGAATTCCTCAACCAGAAATTCTGAGAGTTGAAGTCCACAAGTCTTAAAGCGGCCAAGTTTGAAGATTTCTGACTTAAATCCACAATTAAAACCTCGGAAGATCTAGTCTGCCACGTGTCAAGCAAGCCTTTAACTATCTCTGCATAAGTTTCTACCTTAACAAGGCAAGGCTGTTTGGAAAAAATGAACCCACGGATGCTGAAAACAGCAATGACCCCCCCTCTGCTATTTTCCTACAAACAGGAGGATCCCTTGATTTTTTTTTCTCCAATCTGCACACCCACCCTGCAGCTCACGTGCAAACCCAGCCAAACCTGATCAATTCATTCACATTCCGCTTGTCAATTTCAAATACTTTTTTTTTGTTTGTTTTTGGGTGGTTTTAATTTTTTTGCAAGAGGTTATACACAGAGAAAAAACAGGGCAGGCCAACACAACTGGCTGATACCCTCACACACACACACACACAGGCTGGGTTCCACACTGCCAGTGCAAACCCACGCTCGCTTGCACACTTAAAAAGCTTTTGCTCCAACTTCATGAACTGCAGTTCCCAGCAGCCTCAGGGAGTAAAACACCATTTCCGCAGCCACCAAAAAAAAAAAGAAAGAAATGAAAAACGCGTGGAGCAACTCAGAGGAAGAAACCACCAGAAACAGGAACTCGGATTCCAAGACCTATAAACACTAGCAAAGACCAAATAAAAGGACACACACACACACAAAAACACAACTGCATTTAAATATCATCTATAATCAAGAAACACGCTAGGCAGCTTTGATAATACAGATCCGATGCAATTCAAAGCTGGGTGCATGCAGGAAGCTTTAACCCCGTTTCTGCTGTTTGCAAAGGCTGTGTAGTTCAGCTGTTACACTGTGGTTAAAAGAGGGACAAACAAGGTGATTTCCTAAAAGTTGCAATTTCCTTTCTTTCCCCCCCCCCCCCAAAACACACACACACACACACAAAACCCAGAGGGATCTCAAGCTAGAAAGTTGTCAATTGCTCCATTCAACAGGCCTGCAAGCCATTTCTGCAGTTGAAGGAACCCCTCTTCTTTGCTCTAAGATGGATTTGAAGATGCTGACCTGGGTTATAAGCGATTCGGTTTGTTCCAGAAACCCCGCTCTGCAAGGATGCACGCTGCACATCTGGGTAGCAGCCACAACTGTCCGCTTTTCATACTCAAGGCTTAGCAAGTGATCTCCCACTCACCCCCTGCAGAGTAGGCCCGTTAGCAAGGCAGAAGGTTCAAGCCCAATCGATACACACACACAGACACCCAACAAGGTCCATTCCCACGACCTGACTAACCCAGTCACCCCCAATGCAAAGGTGAACAAGGTTCAGGCCACCCGAAGACCCAAGAACTCGGCTCAGCTAACCTTGGTTAAGCTTTCTTTACCCAACCCTATCCAACCCAACCAAGATTTTCCATTTTTTTTTTCTAGCAAAGTTGAACCTGGCTTGGTCCCATTCACACAACTCCTAGTCAACTCCCATGGCTCCAAGGCCACGATTGCACCTAAAGACTACAGACCCCGTAGGAAACCTTAAGGCCCAGAGACCCTCCAAAACTTTTCCGTGTGTGTAGGGGGCATTTAAAGGAAAAGCACGCCCTTCCACCCACCCACCCCCCCCCAAAACACGCAGGCATCCATATTAATTAAAATTACTCAACCATTTAGCCGTCTAACCCAAAGTCTGGGTCTCGACAGAACTTCCTCTGGGAGCAGAAACACCTACCAGAAAAAGGGGAGGAAATATGTTTTCCTGGTCGGTCTAGACCCCCCTCCCCAAAACTTGTGTTGTGTGTGCGCGCGTTATACACACACGCGTGGTTTTCCACGCTCTGTTTTCCCCTCCTTTCCTGCTGCCACCCACCCCTCCTTTTTCTCTCTCCCCTGCGGGCGCCCGCTTGCAAATGCAGAGCATTTCCCCCCCCACACACACACTTTCCTCTTCAGCCGCCCCAAAAAGTGCTGAAAAGGACTCTCGCCGCTTATTTTTTGCGAGCCAAACCAATATCTACATCTATCTATGTGTATCAATTTTTGTTTTTCTTAAAAAAGAAGGGCAGATTTTACCCTGCGCCTTTTCCGGTGGGTTGGTTGGTTTGCTTTTTTTAAAAAAGAAACAAAAAACAAACCTTGCTACATATTTTATATATATTTTTTTTCGCGGAGAGAGAGTGAAACAACAACAAAAAACAAAGAGAAAGTGAGCTCCGCCAAGCCGCAGCTCGCCCTCCGACCTTACCTTACTGCCCAAGCCGCTCCGTTGCAAGGCCGCTGACCCCTCTTTTTTTCTCTCTCTCTCTCTCTCTCAACCCCAATAATAACACACACCAAAAAAAATAAAAAAATAAGAATAAGAATAATTCCTTGGACTGCGCATCCACAAGACGTCTCCAAATCCGAGCGAAGCTCCCAGTGGAGTGGATTTCGGGGGGTGGGGGGTGGGAGGAGAGGCAAGGGGTGTTTTTTAAGGAGGTTGCAAAAAAAAATATTTTAAAAAAAATCAAATGAAACACTTAAGCATCAAAAAAAAACAGAAGCAGCCAAAAGCAGATCCAAGGGAACGGCGCCACGCCGCGCTCTTCCTCCCTCGGGGTCCCCCGGAGCAGCTTCCCATGGGCTCGGCGCGGTGCGTAAAAATCCGAGAGAGAGGAGACCCGGCGCTCGGCTTGGCTTTGGGCTCGGCTGGAAGGGGGGAAAAGCTCCGTCCGCTTCGGGGGCCCGGAAATCTCTCCCTCCTCCGCCTCTCCTAAGATGTCTGAAGCTCCCAGCCGGAGGAGGAGGAGGAGGAGGAGAGGAGGAGGAGACACCAAAGCAGCAACAGCCGCCGACGCGCGCCCTGCAGTTTGTGGCTGCGTTTTTTTTTTGCAACGGATCTATTTGATTTGATTTTAATTTTTTTTTAATTTTTTTTTGCAAAGGTTCAACTTTGCGGAGAGCTCCGGCTGGGCTCCGCAGTGGTGGAGGAGGAGGAGGAGGAAGGGAAAGGGAGAGAGGAGGGGAAGGCAAGGAGGGCGCCCCCCCCCACACACCTTTTTTGCAGCCGCCGCAACAGCAGCAGCAGCAGAAGCAGCAGCAAAGGATTGCGCCCAGGCTGGGGCGCACGGTTTACAGCAGCCCTGGCTGGACACTTTAAAAGGGACCAACGCTGTCTCCGACACCTCTGACGCTGGGAGGGAGGGAGGGAGGGGGGAGGAAAGGGTGGAAGGTTAGCCCCCCCCAGTAAAAAAAAAGAGAGAGAGAACGGAAGGGGAGGTTTGGCTGGCAGGCTTGCGCCTCCCCCCCCCTTGCAGCTCTCCAAAAGGAGCAGTGGGCCACTTGGATGAAGGGGAGGAGGGGGCTTGGTGGGGAGGGGCAAGGGTTGGGGGAGAGGGGGACCCGCTGGGAGGTGCAGGTCCTGGGAGGCCATTTGCAGGTGGGGGGGACTATGGGGGGGGCATCCAAGCCAACGAAGACCCCAGGTTTATGTGGACGCTGAAGGAGACCGGGGTATTCCCGCAGTGGGATTCCATATCGATTGCACTGTCTGAGCCTTGTTAAAAGGAGTGATTTGTTTAACAACCGTGGCAAAAAAAAGGTCGGCTGATAGGGTGCAACTCACTTAACGACCTCGGTCCTTAGCGGCCCTTGTTGTAAGTCAAAATCCACCCATCGTTATAAAAGAAGGCAGCGTCAGCTAAACCTGGATAATGCCACCTGGGTACCTTTATTTAGCATTTTTGATGTTTTGCAGGATGCAAAGCCACGCGGTGCCAAAAGCCACGCGTGTTCTCGTTTCACACGTGACCTTCCTGATTTCCGCTGTCTGGAATAAACCGCGTTCTGCTCCCACCCACCCCCGCCATGAATTGCTTAGCGGCATTAAATCAATATTCATTTATAATCTTCAGCGCACAATTACGCTTCCCTCTCGCACAAAACCCATCACTTTCCAGCACCTCCCATCTGTCAAGATATATAATTAGCGTATTATGGCCTATATATCTGCTAATAACTTTTGCCCAAACCCCTGAGCGAGCTTGAATTAAAAGAGAGCTAATAAGGTATGGCTGCTAATCCATTTACTGTACAAGCCTTACGTGTTGGTTCAAACTTCAAAAATAAAGACATACAGGTAGTCCTCAATTTACGACCACGATGGGAAGCAGAATTTCCGTTGTTAAGCAAGGCGGTGGTGGTGAAGTGAGTCACATCTGATTTTTTTTTACTTTTTTTTCCCATGGTTGTTAAGTGAATCATATGGTCATTAAGTGATTTGCAGACTTACGACCAGAATGGGGACCATAATTTTTGTTGCTAAGCAACGAGGTTGTGGTCACACCTGATTTTATGACTCGTTTGGCCATGCGGTTGTTAAGTGTGAATGACTGCAGTTGTTAATTGACTTTTGTTGGGAAAGTTGCTAATGGTGATCATGTGACCCCCTGGATGCTGCAACCCTCAGAAATATCTGCCTGTTGCCGAGCCCTTAAAATTCTGATCATGTGACCCTGGGGATGCTGCAACAGTTGTAAGTACGAGGACTAATCATAAGTCACTATTTTCAGCTCTGTTGTAATCGCATCACTAAACGAATGGTTGTAAGATGCAGGATCTTCTTTGCACAATTAAATATGAGCCAGCAGTGTGCAGTGGCAGCCAAAAAAGCCAATGCAATCCTAAATTGCATTAACAGAGGGATACGATCAAGATCAAGGAAGGTACTAATACCACTCTATAAAGCCTTAGTAAGACCACACCTAGAGTACTGCATCCAGTTTTCGTCACCACACTATAAAAAAGATGTTGAGACTCTAGAAAGAGTGCAGAGGAGAGCAACCAGGATGATGATGAGGCTAAAATATATGATGAACGGTTGCAGGAACTGGGCCTGGCTGGTCTAGTGAAGAGAAGGACCAGGGGAGACAGGAGAGCAGTCTTCCAATATTTGAGGGGCTGCCACAGAGAGAAGGGGGTCAAGCTAGGTAGCTCAGTGACTAAGACACTGAGCTTGTCTATCAGAAAGGTCGGTAGTTCAGTGGTTCGAATCCCTACTTCAGGTCTCCTCTGGGTGAACAAGGGGGTTGGACTAGATGACCTCCAAGTTCCCTTCCAATTCTTGTTACTGTTAAAAGCTATTTTCCAAAGCACCCGAAGGCCAGAGAAGGAATAATGGATGGAAACTGATCAAGGAGAGATTCAACCTGGAAATAAGGAGGAATTTCCTGACAGTGAGAACAGTCAACCCATGGAACTGAAGTTGCCTTCGGAAGTTGTGGGAGCTTCATCCCTGGAGGCTTTCAAGAAGAGACTGGACTACCATCTGTCAGAAATGGCGTAGGGTCTCCTGTTTGGGTGGGGGGTTGGACTAGATGACCCACAAGGTCCCTTCCAAATATCTTAATCTGTAATATCTGTAATAACACCTGTGATCTGTGTTCATCCTTTCCAGAAAACCCTCCAATTCCAGAATTAAAAATTGGCTCTAGACACTTAGATTGGCCCCCCTTTTCTCTCCCCTCCCCATTTTAAGTCGAAATGAATAACAGAAGGGATCCGTAGGCGGGCAGGCTGGCTTGGAAAATTAGTCAATTTTTTTAGATGCATTTACCAGCCTGCCTGTATTTCGCGCACACACGCACCACAAGACATGTTAATTTCTTAAATATCCACAAAGGAGAATTCCTGGATGCCGTTCACCCCTGCAACAACGCTTAGCTTGGAAGTTAGGGAGGAAAAAGGGCCTAATTTTAAAACAGCTAATTCTTACCTGGCAGGATTTAGAAATTGGCTTATGGTTTGGAAGAATCGAGTTGGACTCACCCATCGGAATAAGCCATGTTTTCCTTCAACATGGTCGGAGTAAACCACAGCAGCTTCAGATTAGATTAACAGAGTGGGAAGGGACCTTGGAGGTCATCTAGTCCAACCCCCACCCAAGCAGGAAACCTTACACCATTTCTGACAGATGGCAGTCCAGTTTCTTCTTGAAAGCCTCCGGTGATGAAGCTCCCACAACTTCTGAAGGCAAATCATCCCATTGAATATAGAATAACAAGAGTTGGAAGGGACCTTAGAGGTCATCTAGTCCACCCCAAACCCCCCCCCCGGCCTAAGCAGGAGACCTTACACCATTTCTGACAGATGTCAGTAGTGTCTCTTCTTGAAAGCCTCCAGGGATGAAGCTCCCACAACTTCCGAAGGCAACTTTTCTTCCATGGGTTGATTATTCTCACTTCATTCAGTCCTAAACTATGATATTTAAACCAGCATCCCGCAATCTTTCCAGCTCTGTGGACTGGCAGAGGGGATGGTTTCGCATGCACACACCAGAGGTGGGTTTCAGCAGGTTCTGACCAGTTCTAGAGAACCGGTAGCGGAAATTTTGAGTACTTCGGAGAACCAGTAGTAAAAATTCTGACTGCCCCCCCCATCTATTGTCTGCCTCCTAAATCCCAGCTGATTGGGAGGAAATGGAGATTTTGCAGTATCCTTCCCCTGCCACGCCCACCAAGCCACACCCACCAAGCCACGCCCACAGAACCGGTAGTAGCAAATTTTGAAACCCACCACTGGCGTGCACGCATGCCACTTTAAAAAATGCAGCTCCGCACACATGTGCATGCCCGCACGCATTCAGCTGCCACTTCTGCAGCCCAGATCCGAACAGGCTGCAGACCGGCACGGGGCCACACCCTGGAGGTTGGGGACCCCTGGTTTAAACCGTGAAGAAGAGGCTCCCTCAGCCTAACTTATTAAAACCACATGATTGGATCAATCAACTTCAGGATGACTCTGACACATTTAAGTCGCTCCTGAGCCTGCCTCATACAGGTACGTTTGTCCTCAACATACAACCGCTCGATTCCTGCAACAACCACCGCCACAACCTTTGTTCTGAACTACCAAGCACAAGAACATCTTCGTCTTAGACTTACGACCGCTGGATTCCTGCAACAACGCCGCACGCAACTCCGTTCTGAGCTGCGATTCGCAAGAGCATCTTTCTATCCTTGCATTCTGCCCAAACCAGGTCTTGTTTGCAGGGCTAAACGTGGCTTGTTTGCTGGGGTGAGGGTGGGGTGGGGGCAGTGGTGAAATCTAAAATTTGTTACTACCGGTTCTGTGGGCGTGGCTTGGTGGGGGGGTAAAGTGACGGTGGGCGTGGCCAATTTTTTTTTTAACTGTTAAAACCATTTTTTTACAACCTCTTCGGGGAAGAGGTTGTTAAAAAATGCTTTCAAAAGGCTCTGATGATCCCAGCTGAGTTGCCTGATCGGCAGAGGCTTTTTTTTTCTTTTAAATGCCTCTGCCGATCAAGCCACTCAGCTTGGACGGTCAGAGGCATTTAAAAGAAAAAAAAGGGTTTTTTTCTTTTAAAAGCCTTTGATGATCCCAGCCAACTCTTTTTTTTTTAACTTTTCAAAGCATTTTTTCTAATGCTTTGAAAAGCCTCTGCCGATCAGGCAACTCAGCTGGGATCGTCAGAGACTTTTCAAAGCATTTTTTTTACCACCTCTTCAGCCAAGAGGTTACAGGAAAAAAATGCTTTGAAAAGCTTCTGACGATCCCAGCTGGGCCGCGCGATCATCAGAGGCTTTTTTTTTTTTTACTTTTAAAAGCATTTTTTCGGCCGAAGAGGTTGTAGAAAAAATGCTTTTAAAAGTAAAAAAAAAAGCCTCTGATGATTGTGCGGCTCAGCTGGGGATGGAGAGGGGCAGGGATTTTTGCTACCGGTTCTCCGAACCACCCACCTCCATCGCTACCGGATCGGGCGATCCGGTCCGAACCGGGAGCATTTCACCCCTGGACGGCACCAAGGACCCCACAGTCCTCCTTCTCCTCTTCTCCTTCTCTGCCACACCACAACCAACCCCATTCCCTTCTAGCACTGATGATGTTCCCTAGTTGGGTAATGAAACGTCTCCGAGAAACCCACCAAGCTCAGAGAACACCAAGGACCTCCTCATTTCAACCCCGAGCTACAAATACTCTTCCTTTTATCGGTTCACCTGAAGCTGTGCAGTCTCCCTGGGATTTTGGCTCTTGTGCAAAGCAGGAATTTCATGGCCTAATTCTGGCCACGGCCCAAAGCAGCAACTGACTCAGCTGTTCTGCTATGGAGCTGGCTGGGTGGGAGATGTGTTTGTGAAGCGGGGGGGAGGGGGGGAAGGGGAAGGGTCTGGGAATGAACTCACCCAGGCAAACAGTCTGCCTCTGCATTTATGGCCCCTTGCCAAGGCCGCCTACAGACCCTTTGATCGACCTCAGCGCAGCCTGGCCAAAAGAGAGAGGCCGGTCTGCCTCTGCTGACTGAGGCCAGGGGTGGGGGGGAGCCAGGACAAAGGTGCCTTTGTAAGGGGAGGGTCTTTTACCCCTCCTGTCTGGCTGGGGTCCAGCAGAAGCAAAGAACCAGCCCTTCAATCTCCAAAGAGACTGGAGCGGAGCCGGGCATGGAAACTTTCCAGGGGGAGAAAGGTTTTGTTCTCCAAAAAAGGAAGAGCGGCTGAGCGAAGAGGGAGGGAGGGAGGGAAATCCAGGTGGGGGAATCACCTTGGGCGATCTGGCTGCACGCAAGGGGTTGGCGGGAGGAATCGATCCCCTGCTGGAAACCGGGAGGAAAAGGCTTTGTTAGAATAAGCACAATTGGAGAAGGGAGGGAAGAGAGGGAAAGATGAGAAGAAGGGAGGAAGGAAGGAAGGAAGAAATATGAGAAGGAGGAAAGGAAGGGGGAAGGAAGGGAGGGAGGGGGAGGCAAATGAGAAAAAGAGGGAGGAAGGAAAAAAATGAGAAAAAGAAGGAAGGAAGATGAGAGGAAGGGGGAGGCAGGAAGGAAGGAACGAAAATGAGAAAAAGGGAGGAAAGGAGGAAGGAAGAAATATGAGAAAAGGGAAAAGAGGGAGGGAGGCAAATGAGAAAAAGAGGGAGGAAGGGAGGAAGATAAGAAAGGAAGGAAGGAAAGTAAGAAAATGAGAAAAAGAAGGAAGGAAGATGAGAGGGAGGGGAAGGCAGGAAGGAAGGAAGATGAGAAAAAGGGAGGAAAGGAGGAAAGGAGGAAGGAAGGAAAATGAGGAAAAGGGAGGAAAGGAGGAAGGAAGAAATATGAGAAAAGGGAAAAGAGGGAGGGAGGCAAATGAGAAAAAGAGGGAGGAAGGGAGGAAGATAAGAAAGGAAGGAAGGAAAGTAAGAAAATGAGAAAAAGAAGGAAGGAAGATGAGAGGGAGGGGAAGGCAGGAAGGAAGGAAGATGAGAAAAAGGGAGGAAAGGAGGAAAGGAGGAAGGAAGGAAAATGAGAAAAAGGGAGGAAAGGAGGAAGGAAGAAATATGAGAAAAGGGAAAAGAGGGAGGGAGGCAAATGAGAAAAAGAGGGAGGAAGGGAGGAAGATAAGAAAGGAAGGAAGGAAAGTAAGAAAATGAGAAAAAGAAGGAAGGAAGATGAGAGGGAGGGGAAGGCAGGAAGGAAGGAAGATGAGAAAAAGGGAGGAAAGGAGGAAAGGAGGAAGGAAGGAAAATGAGAAAAAGGGAGGAAAGGAGGAAGGAAGAAATATGAGAAAAGGGAAAAGAGGGAGGGAGGCAAATGAGAAAAAGAGGGAGGAAGGGAGGAAGATAAGAAAGGAAGGAAGGAAAGTAAGAAAATGAGAAAAAGAAGGAAGGAAGATGAGAGGGAGGGGAAGGCAGGAAGGAAGGAAGATGAGAAAAAGGGAGGAAAGGAGGAAAAGGGAGGAAGGAAGAAATATGAGAAAAGGGAAAGAAGAGGGAGGGAGGCAAATGAGAAAAAGATGGAGGAAGGGAGGAAGATGAAAGAAGGAAGGAAGGAAAGTAAGAAAATGAGAAAAAGGAAGGAAGAAAGATGAGAGGGAGGAAACAAGGGTAAGGAAGGAAAGAAGGAAGGGAAAGGAAAGGAAGATAATCCAAAAAAAATCATGTATTCTAAAATGAACCATGATTCTCAGATTGCAAAAAAAAACCTGCAGGTTGGCTCAGAGCCAGGGGCGAACCGAGGCCCTCCGTGCCCCTTCCTGGGATCTGAGGCTGACGGGTGGCATTCCTGTGTCATAGCTCTCTGATAGTCTGCCCGAATTTTGCAACCATTTTTTTTTTCAGCCGGCTCTGATGGATCCACATTTTCCACTCCGCTGCTCCCAATTGTTCAGAAATTGCGGCTGATGCACCCCCGTAACCCCGTCAGATTTCCCTGCCCTTGCCTGCACATCCCCCCAGAGGTGCGCTTTGCCACAAGTTTCACATCTGCACATCAAACCAATAAAAAGAGCAGGTTCTTATTAAAGTCTTGGCAGAGCTCCGGAAAGAATTTGGAAAAGGCGTTTTTGGAGCCCTTCACCAAAGAATCGCCTCTGGTGAAGAAGGCGCAAAACTCAAACCGGTAAAATAATAATAATAATAATAATAATAATAATAATAATAATAATAATAATAGTAGTAGTAGTAGTAGTAGTAGTAGTAGTAGTAGTAGTAGTAATAACAATTTCACTGGAAATTATGCCAGAAGTTTGGATTTGAGTACAGCAAAAACCACTGGGAACATCAGGTTGAGAAAGTTTTAAGAGAAACTCAAGATCTTGTGGGACTTTAGGATTCAGACTGACAGGCACTTGGTCCACAACACACCTGACATAACAATAGTAGAAAAGAAAAAAGGATGGTTCATTGACATTGCAATACCTGGTGATGCACGGATTGAAGATAAGCAGCAAGAAAAAATCACAAAGTTCCGGGACTTGTAAATTGAAGTTGAGCGACTGTGGAAAAAGAAATTGTGTGTTGTCCCGATTGTAATTGGACCCCCCGGAGCAATACCCAAAGGGCTACCCCGCTATTTAGAAATTCTAAATTTGCCGGACTTGAACATTTTGACTCTACAAAAAACCACCTTACTCGGAACAGCTTACATCCTCCGACGATACCTTAACAGTTCCTAGGTCCTTGGTTAGGACTCGAGCTGCTGAGCTATTAACCAGCCTCAAAGGCTGTGAATCTCACTAAAGATTAACAACAACAATAAATAATAACAACAACAATAATAACCCAATTCTCTTTCTTTATTAAATTTGTTGTATTCCCCCTCATCAGCACGCCAAGCAGGCAACCATGATTAGAAAATGGTTTGATTTTGTTGAAGCTCTCACTCTCCAAGGTCCCTTCCAACACTGTTATTCTATTATTATTCCTCCTCTTCTTCCTTCTCTTCCTCCATCAGGGAGATTTGAGAGGGGAAGAAAAATCCAGCATCTCTGTTTTCCTTCGGTGCAACCGAAACGAAGCCAGAGTTGAATTTCCCTGGGAGAAAACAAATGACTTCTTCTTTTAAAAGGGGCAGACAGATGCTCTGGTTTTCCATCTTTAGCATCAAAGCCTGAAAATCAGCCTAGCATGAAAAAAGCTCAACGGCTGGATCAAGGTGAACCAGCAGGCAAAAAGAATTTGATGGGCAGTCGTCACAATGAGAAAAGTGGGGAAACCCACACGTCTGAAGTCAAAAATAGCAATTTTAAACCCCCCTTTAAAGATGGAAGGTTGCACGCTCATAAGATATCCAGGAGTCCAGAAATGCTAAATGTATTTATTTATTAAATATATTTATTTCTAAATGTTGGAGTCTGAAGCAGAGGTGGGTTTCAGCAGGTTCTGACCAGTTCTGGAGAACCGGTAGCAGAAATTTTGAGTAGTTTGGAGAACCGGTAGTAAAAATTCTGACTGGCTCTGTCCCCATCTATTCTCTGCCTCCCAGGTCCCAGCTGATTGGGAGAAAATGGGGAGTTTGCAGTAACCTTCCCCTGGAGTGGGGAGGGAATGGAGATTTTACAGTATCCTTCCCCTGCCATGCCCATCAAGCCATGCCACGCCTACCAAGCCACACCCACAGAACCGGTAGTAAAATTTTTTGAAACAATCCCCCCCCCCCACTTTAAAGATGGAAGGTTGCCCACTCATAAGATATCCAGGAATCCAGAAATTTATTTTATTTTATTTTATTTTATTTTATTTTATTTTATTTTATTTTATTTATTTTATTTTATTTTATTTTATTTTATTTTATTTTATTTTATTTTATTATTTTATTTTATTTTATTTTATTTTATTTTATTTATTTATTTATTTTATGCAATTTGTATGCCGCCCTATCTCCGAGGACTCAGGGTGGCTCACAACAGTAAAATGCATAATTCCTGCCAAGATAAAATTAAAATCCCAATTTAAAATGCTAAATGTATTTATTTATTAAATTTATTAAATTTATTAATTTTCCCCCCTTTAAAAGAAGGAAGGTTGCCCACTTATGAGATATCCAGGAATCCAGAAATGCTAAATGTATTTATTTATTAAACGTATTTATTTGTAAATGTTGCGGAGTTCTGAAGTCGAAAATAGCAATTTTTTTCCCTCTTTAAAGATGGAAGGTTTCCCGTTCATAAGATATCCGGGAATCCAGAAATGCTAAATGTATTTATTTATTAAATGTATTATTTATTTCTAAATGTTGGAGTCTGAAGTCAAAAACAGCAATTCCCCCCACCCTTTAAAGAAGGAAGGTTGCCCGTTCATAAGATATCCAGGAATCCAGAAATGCTAAATGTATTTATTTATTAAATGTATTTATTTATTTGTAAATGTTGGAGACTCTTTAGCAAAGATCTCAAATTCACTTCCTGAATGTGTAAGAGATTAAGCTGAGGCTGGGAAGACAAAAAAAAAAAGTTATTTTTGAACACAAGTTAAGTTAAGCAGATGGGAAAATGCCATTAGGAGCTCATCAAGTGAATAAATCAACTCTTAATCCACTGTGCAAACTTTCCAGAAAAAAAAGGTTCAGAAAGAGCCTGGGTTAATGATCTTGGTCATAAAGATGGGTTGGGGGGCTTCGTATCTCAGATCTGAATTCTTGGCACTATAATTTATTTTTAAATATATATATATTGGTAACGCTCTGTAATTAAGAGGTTTGAGATCTTGGTAATCACCAGAAACCAGGATATGGCCAAGGTCTCTTTTCACCAAGAATATTGAGAGCATCTGTCAGTCATGGAGAACCAATGTTGGTTGGGTTGGATGATGAATTTCAAATAGTGGTTGAGTTTATCAAGCCAGCATACAAGTTCTTTGCTTTTGATACTTTGGGTCACATGAAGCCAGTTATCATGGTTTGTCATTCTAGCTTATGGCTTGCTTGGTTGGCTAAACTCAGCCATCTAGGGCAGTGTTTCTCAACCTGGGTAACTTCAAGAGGTGTAGACTTCATCTCCCAGAATTCCTCAGACAGCATGACTGGCTGGGGAATTTTCGGAGTTGAAGTCCACAAATCCTGAAAGGAGAATGAATTTATTTATTTATTTATTTATTTATTTATTTATTTATTTATTTATTTATTTATTTATTTATTTATTTATTTATTTATTTATTTATTTATTAATCAAATTTCTATACCACCCTACTCCCACAGGACTCAGGGCGGTGAACAGCCAAGAAAAAATACAGATAATACAAATATTTTAAAAATCCCTTAAAATTATTAAATATTTTGGCCAAAACACAGATTAAAACACCCAATTTATAAAATCAAACGAATTAAAAATTTTAAAAAGGAGAGTTAGGCCAGGCCAGCCTGCTGAAATAAAAAAGTTTTGAGAGCACAACGAAACGTGCGCAGATCCGGGATCCTCCGTATCTCTGGGGGGAGCTCGTTCCAGATGGTAGCTGCCCCCACAGAGAAGGCTCTCCCCCTGGGGGCCGCCAGTCGACACTGTTTGGCCGACGGTGCCCTGAGAAACCCCTCTGTATGAGAGCGTACTGGTTGGTGAGAGGCTATTGGTAGCAGAAGGCGGTCTCGTAAATACCCCGGTCTGATGCCATGGAGCGCTTTAAAGGTGGTAACCAAAACCTTGAAGCACACCCAGAAGACCACCGGGAGCCAGTGCAGCTCGTGCAGGAGGGGGGTCACATGGGAGCGCCACGTCGCTCCCATAACCACCCGCGCAACTGCATTCTGGACCAGCTGGAGCCTCTGGGTGCTCCTCAAGGGGAGCCCCATGTAGAATCCTGTGAGCTAAAGTCCACAAATCCTGAAAGGGGGATTCTGGGAACTGAAGTCCACAAATCCTGAAAGGGGGATTCTGGGAATTAAAGTCCACAAATCCTGGTGGGTGAATTCTGGAAGTTGACGTCTGCGACTGCCGGCAAGGGAATTCTGGGAGTTGAAGTCCACGAATCCTGGTGAGTGAATTTTAGAAGTCCACAAATCCTATAAGGGGAATTCTGGGCATTGAAGTCCACACATCTTCAAGTTATCTAACTGAAAAACACTGATCTAGGGTATCTTCAATAAGCTACAACTGAAACAGCCTATAATATTTAAGGGAAGCAGAAATGTCTAGAGATCAAGACACGTATTCAGGATGGTCCCTCAAGGATTCTACAGCTTTCTCTCTGTGCTCATAACCCATCTCCAGCCAGCATTTTCCACACGCGCCTCCCTTCCACTATCACACTTGGCCTTTTGTGTGGCCTCCCTCGCCTCCTTCGAGCGTGGCCTGTTTTCAGCATTCCGTACATGCTGCAAGAGCTCCACCAGAATCCAAAACGGCCCTGCCAATTTTGACAACTTTTCACACACGAACGCACACACACACACACACAAAAAAATATTTGAAACAGACCTTTGGCTTTATATCTTTGGCTTTTCCCAAACCGAGCCCCTGTTTTCTCTCATCTTGCAAACTTTCCTTTGGCCATCCCAAAGGACCAGCAACCTCAACGTGCGAGCACACTTTGAGGAAGGGGAAAAGAAAAAGAAAGAAAGGCCACATCAGTTGGCTTCCAGCCTTAAGCTTGTCAATTCCAGCCTTGACATGCTGCGCAATTGACTCCCTCAGAAGTTGCAATTGACTCCCTCGGAAGTTGCAATTGACTCCCTCGGAAGTTGTAATTGATGTGCGCTGGGCCGAATCAGATCCACGCAGCAGAAAGGAGCGCAGTCCTGTCCCACCGATATGCCTTCCTTGCCACCCACCTGTCTGCGAAGAAACATTGCATTTGCACCTGGCATTCTTTTTTCTTAAAATTATTTTAAAAATTTGAAATTTTTTACGCACTGTGGAAGGCCTTCTGGCGGAATGGAAATTTTGCCTTGTGGGTGCTCATATTAGATGTCTTAATGTTTTTTTTATTGTTTTATGTTTTTTCCCCACTGTTTTTACTGTTCTAAAATGTTTTTTAAGATTTTAATTGTAGTATGTTTTTGAATTGTGAGCAGAAATAGATGATAGATGATAGATCGATCGATAGATAGATATAAGAGAGAGGGAGGGAGGGAGGGATGATGATAGATAGATAGATAGATAGATAGATAGATAGATAGATAGATAGATAGATAGATATAAGAGAGAGAGGGAGAGATGATAGATTAGATTAGATTAGATTAGATTAGATTAGATTAGATTAGATTAGATTAGATTAGATTAGATTAGGTAGGTAGGTAGGTAGGTAGGTAGGTAGGTAGGTAGGTAGGTAGGTAGAGATGATAGGGATAGGATGGATGGATAGATGGATAGATAGATAGATAGATAGATAGATAGATAGATAGATAGATAGATAGATAGATAGATAGATAGAAGAGAGAGGGAGGGAGGGATTATGATAGATAGATAGATAGATAGATAGATAGATAGATAGATAGATAGATAGATAGATAGAGATAGATAGATAGATAAAGAGAGAGAGGGAGAGATGATAGATAGATAGATAGATAGATAGATAGATAGATAGATAGATAGATAGATAGATATAGGTAATAGATAGATAGATAGATAGATAGATAGATAGATAGATAGATAGATAGATAGATAGATAGATAGATAGATAGATAAAGAGAGAGAGGGAGAGATGATAGATTAGATAGATAGATAGATAGATAGATAGATAGATAGATAGATAGATAGATAGATAGATAGATAGATAGATAAAGAGAGAGAGGGAGAGATGATAGATTAGATAGATAGATAGATAGATAGATAGATAGATAGATAGATAGATAGATAGATAGATAGATAGATGATAGATATAGGTAATAGATAGATAGATAGATAGATAGATAGATAGATAGATAGATAGATAGATAGATAAAGAGAGAGAGGGAGAGATGATAGATTAGATAGATAGATAGATAGATAGATAGATAGATAGATAGATAGATAGATAGATAGATAGATAGATGATAGATATAGGTAATAGATAGATAGATAGATAGATAGATAGATAGATAGATAGATAGATAGATAGATAGATAGATAAAGAGAGAGAGGGAGAGATGATAGATTAGATAGATAGATAGATAGATAGATAGATAGATAGATAGATAGATAGATAGATAATAGATATAGGTAATAGATAGATAGATAGATAGATAGATAGATAGATAGATAGATAGATAGATAGATAAAGAGAGAGAGGGAGAGATGATAGATTAGATAGATAGATAGATAGATAGATAGATAGATAGATAGATAGATAGATAGATAGATAGATAGATAGATAGATAAAGAGAGAGAGGGAGAGATGATAGATTAGATAGATAGATAGATAGATAGATAGATAGATAGATAGATAGATAGATAGATAGATAGGTAGATAGATAGATAGATGGATGCATGCCAAGAGTTGACTCCTTCCAAGCCAAGGAATTTTGCAAGCAGAGTGACACGTAAACTCTCTGCCCGTAGTAAATGCATTACTCAACATTCCATGGGAGTGAGCCAAAACAAAAGGGGAGGGGGCTTTAGGGAGGAATATTCAGGCAGGCTGACGAGATGAATTAGTAGCTGCAAGAGCCCCCACCCAGCTGCGGGTTAGGCCGCCCTCCAAAGCCCCAGAAAAAACAGTCGCAGCTCTCTTCCTGCAGCCTCTGCCAAGCAGCCTCCCCAGATTCCGTGCTAAATTAATTTTCCAGAAAGGGGAAAAGTTGATGGAGAGGAATGGAATGCGAGAAGAGTTTCCCAAACTTTGTTCCAGCACCTTCCCGGCCTGTAAAAAGTTTCCCCTCCGGGCTGAAGAAAACCGGACATGGAGCCAGCCGTGAGGCAGGAGGACCCCTTTCACAATGAAAATGTCGATTGTTTTTCACAGATCCAGGGACCCCTTTCAAAAGCAAATCGAGGGATGCTGCAAAGGCCTTGGGGTGTAATTTGTTTAGGGAGAAATCAGCACTTGCTGTAAGGAAGAATTGTTTAAAAAAAAAAAAAAAGGAAAATCCTTCCCCTCTTCGGAACAATTCTTTTCCACAGAAGAAGCTTCTGTGGGTTGGCATCCGGAAGGAAATTTGAGCCGTTTTCCCTCGCCCTCTATTAGAGAAAAACAAACTTTCTCGGTCTGTTTGACTGCCAAAATCTTTCCTCAGATCCTTCAAACAGCTCCCTTGTTGTCCTAGCGGTTCCTTGAGCACCATAAGGACTAGAAACCTGACTGTTGGACCTACCGGTTCGTGACCACCATAAGGACTAGAAACCTGACTGTTGGACCTACCGGTTCGTGACCATCATAAGGACTAGAAACCTGACTTTTGGACCTACCGGTTCCCAACTACCATAAGGACTAGAAACCTGACTGTTGGACCTAGCGATTTCTGACCATCATAAGGACTAGAAACCTGACTTTTGGACCTACCGGTTCCCAACTACCATAAGGACTAGAAACCTGACTGTTGGACCTACCGGTTCGTGACCACCATAAGGACTAGAAACCTGACTGTTGGACCTACCGGTTTGTGACCATCATAAGGACTAGAAACCTGACTTTTGGACCTACCGGTTCCCAACTACCATAAGGACTAGAAACCTGACTGTTGGACCTAGCGGTTTCTGACCATCATAAGGACTAGAAACCTGACTGTTGGATCTAGCGGTTCCTGACCACCATAAGGACTAGAAACCTGACTGTTGGACCTACTGGTTCGTGACCACCATAAGGACTAGAAACCTGACTGTTGGACCTACCGGTTCCTGACCACCATAAGGACTAGAAACCTGACTGTTGGATCTAGCGGTTCCTGACCACCATAAGGACTAGAAACCTGACTGTTGGACCTACCGGTTCGTGACCACCATAAGGACTAGAAACCTGACTGTTGGACCTACCGGTTCATGACCACCATAAGGACTAGAAACCTACTGTTGGACCTAGCGGTTCCCAACTACCATAAGGACTAGAAACCTGACTGTTGGACCTACCGATTCCTGACCACCATAAGGACTAGAAACCTGACTGTTGGACCTAGCGATTCCTGACCACCATAAGGACTAGACTGTTGGACGCAGTGGTTCCTGACCACCATAACAACTAGAAAACTGACTGTTGGACCTACCGTGTTTCCCCGAAAATAAGACCCTGTCTTTTTTTTTTTTAACCCTGAAATAAGCGCTTGGCCTTATTTTCAGGGAGGTCTTATTATTTTGGGGCACGTGGAGGAAACCAGAGGAAATGGCAGGGAACAACTGCGCATGCATTTAAATATTTTTGGGGAGGGCTCATTTTCAGGGGGAGCTTATTTTAGTGCATGCGCTCAAAACCCCGATTGGGCTTATTATCAGGGGATGTCTTATTTTCGGGGAAACAGGGGTAGTAGTTCCTGACCACCATAAGGACTAGAAACTTGACAGTTGGACCTAGCAGTTCCTGATCACTATAAGGACTAGAAACTTGTTGGACTTAGCAGTTACTGTTCACCATAAGGAGTAGAAACTTGACAGTTGGACCTAGCGGTTCCTGACCACCATAAGGACTAGAAACCTGACTGCTGGACATCGATGCAACAACGAGGCCTGATTCAAAGGCACATCATTAGAGGAAGAATGGCTGAGGAGGGCAGAGGAAAGCATTCGACCTCCACTTCCTCTCACCTTCATCTGCACAATTATTGCCTGCATTCTCCTGGTCTTGCAAAGCAAACGGAGGACAGAGACGGAGGCCCCCCATGAGAATCGAGCTGCACAATAACAACAACAACACCCTAAACTAGGAGCTCCTTCTCGCCCTTGCCGGCGAAGCAATTCACAAATTACAAGGTCGAAACCTGCAGCCGAGGGCCGAGTTTTCCTTTTCTCTAGTCGCTAGGCCAGCTTTGCCTTCCCATTGATCACTGGATGATGGATGGAAGCGGCAGATTTTCATCTGGCCCTATAAAATTAAATGACACCTTGGCGGACGCTATCCTCCTTCGGAGTAAAGATTAAGTACCAAGTACCGCTTCCTCTCTGTGGGTTGTTACTTCACTCAGAAGTCTCTCTTGCCAGTGGATGCATTGAGAAATCTTCCCATTTTTCTCTCAGCCGAAGAAGGAACCGAAACTGAAATAGCATTTCATAGCTTATATATAGCTTATTTGTCATTCCGAACCTGCGTGATTACCGTATTTTTCGGAGTATAAGACGCACCTTAGTTTTTGGGGAGGGAGATAAGAAAAAAGCTGATTGGTGGATGGATGGGCCTCCCGGAATACCCCCAACCAGCTGTTCCCAGAGGTGAATTTTAGCAACAGGTTCGTTGGTTGTGAGCTCTGTGCCTTGCTTTTTTTTTCAGCCTCTGAAACTTCTGAAACTCTGTTTCAGAAAAAAAAAAAATTCTGCCTCTGAAAGCCTCCGAAAGACAGCTTCAGAAAAAAAGCCTCTGAAACTTCAGCGGCTTTTTTTCTGAAGCTTCCTTTCAGAAACTTTTTTTTCCTGAAGCTCTATTTGGAGGCTTTTTTTTTTTCTGAAGCTTCGTTTCTGAAGCTTTGTTCCGGAGGCTTTTTTTCTGAAGCATCCTTTCAGAGGCTTTTTTCTAAAGCTCTGTTTCTGAGACTTGTTTTCTGAAGTTTCGTTTCTGAGACTTTTTTTCTGAAGCTCTGTTTCGGAGGCTTTTTTTTCTGAAGCTTCTTTTCTGAGGCTTTTTTCAGCCTCTGAAACCTCCGTTTGAGACGTTGGGCGGGGCTACATTCAGAGTATAAGATGCACCCAGATTTTCACTCTCTTTTTTTGGGGAAAAAGGTGCGTCTAATACTCTTAAAAACAAACAAACAAACTTCAGGAAAACTTGGTGTTCTTTCCTTTCGCAGTCTGGACCGTAAACTTGGTGCCTGTTAAATGTCCTTAAAAATAAAATAAAATAAAGATACCATCATTCCAGCTTCTCCATCCGAGAGGCCTGCTCTCTGAGCCCAGCAGGGAAACGGTAAAAGTAACAGTAACAGAGTTGGAAGGTATCTGGAAAACGTGACTTAGAACCGGCCCTCACGTTCATGACCATCGCAGCATCCCCATGGTCAGGAGCTTGGCAACCAGCATGCATTTGCCACAATCCCAGCATCCCACGGAAGTTTTAGTTCCCCTTTGGGTACAGCACACATTTCCAGACTCCAGAAGGAACCCCAGTGGCTGTTGGCTTCACCACCTTCGGCGTGTGACTCCTGACATCCTGCCCAGAAGCCGACTTGACCCTCGAGCCTATAGAAACATACATAACAAACATTCATTTTTGCAGCTATTAAGATTGTTGGACGAGCAGGTAGAAAAACAGCCAGGGAAGTGTTCGAAGCCTGGGAAATGAGGCTCCGGTGGGTCAACAGGAGTGCTGATTTGCCACCAGTTTTAAGAGGCGAGGGCTTGGCAGGAAACAACAGCCAACCACTTAGTAGCCAGACATCGACACCCCAATCAACAACAACAACAAAAAGCCACACACAATTGGACACCATATCAATACTAGACACACAACAGCTCAAAAGATACACTCTGCTAGAGAGAAGTTCCCTGAGGATGGGATCCAGCACGAGTCCGAAAGCTCGGAAGAGTAAATCTCTGCTTCCTTGGTGACTGACCCATCCTATAACATGCTGTATTTTTCAGACTATAAGACGCACCTAAATTTACAGGAGGAAAGCAAGAAAAAAATAGATTTTGGCCTCCGTTCGTCGCGTTTTCGCCCTCCCCGGACACCAGAAGCACTCTGCCTGGCCTGTTTTTGCCAAAAACATACCTGTTTTTGGCCTGCAGAGTGCTTCTGAGGGCTGGGGAGGGCAAAAACGCAACACACAGAGGGCTTGGGAGCCCAAAAATGGGGCCGTTTTTGGCAAAAACGGGCTGTGCAGAGCACTGCAGAGTGCTTCTAGGGCCTGGGGAGGGTTCAGGAGGCCAAAAACACCCGTATTCGGTCTATAAGACGCACGGAAATTTTCATCCACTTTTGGGGGGGGGGGAAGGTGCGTCTTATACTCCGAAAAATACGGTACATTTCGAGGCTCCAGGACAAACCCAATGACTGTTGGCCTCACCCTCCTTCAGAATGCGAGTCAAGATAGTCTTCAACCGTTCATTTAGTGACCGTCCAAAGTTACGGCAGCACAGAAAAAAAGTGACTTATGACCATTTTTCACAATGACGGCCTTTGCTGCATCCCCCCACAGTCGGTCACATGATCAAAATTCCGAGGCTGGGCAAACTGGTTCATACTTATGACCGTTGCTGAGTCCCCAGGTCACGTGGTCCCCTTTTGCGACCCGCAAAGTGAGTGGGGAAGCCAGGTTCACCGTTTAACCACCGTGCCAAGAAAGGTTGTAAAATGGAGCGGAACCCACTTCACAAATGCCTCCCTTAACGACAGAAATTTTGGGCTCCTCGGCAGTCCTGACTCGAGGACTAACTACCTGCACTGCACAGCAGCCAATCCCGGTCCTTCAGCCCATGAAAACGGAGCGATGCTCAAGATGGAGCCGAACTCCTGTTCCCCTTGGGGTGTAACACACATTTCCAGGCTCCAAAACAGGCCCAGGGCTGGCCTGATTTCCCTCACCCCTTAAGCGGAACATAATTTCCACCCGATTGTGCCAAAAGAGCCCTCTGGGGAGGAAGCCCTCCAGCTCCGATTGTCCCCGTCCTTCATCCCAGACTGAGGCGGTAGGGAGGTTTCTTTTTCTTCTGAGTCAACAGCTGAGCTACAAATAGATCGGAGCCTGCAGGGGGGGGATTTCTCGAGAAAAGGCAGCTGCCGAGACACATAGGACGTTTTTTATAGATACGCAAAGCAGGTGGAGAGAGAGAGGGAGGAAGGGAGGGAGAGAGAGAGAGGGAAGAAAGGAGAGAGGGAGGGAGGAAAGGAAGGGAGAGGGAGGGAGGGAAAGAGGGAGGGAGGAAGGGAGAGAGGGAGGGAGAAAGGAAGGAAGGGAGTGGGAGGGAGGGAGGGAGAGGGAGGGAGAGAGGGAGAGAGGGAGGGAGAGAGAGAGAGGGAGGGAGAGGAAGGGAGGGAGGGAGAGAAAGAGGAAGGGAGAGGGAGGGAGAGGGAGGAAGGGAGAGAGGGAGGGAGAAAGGAAGGAAGGGAGAGAGAGGGAGGGAGAGGGAGGGAGGGAGAGGGAGGGAGGCAGGGAGAAAGGGAGGGAGAGGGAGGGAAAAAGGGAGGAAGGGAAGGAGAGAGAGGGAGGGAGGAAGGGAGAGGGAGGGAGGAAGGAAGGAAGGAAGGGAGAGGGAGAGGAAGGGAGGGAGGGAGGGAGGGAGGAAGGAAGGAAATGAGAGAGGGAGGGAGGGAGGAAGGGGGAGGGAGGGAGAAGGAAGGAGGGAGGGAGAGAGAGAAGGGATTAAAGAGCAGCCAGGAGAAAACTGAGGATGTAAGGGGTGTTTTATTTGTCTGATAGAACATAAGGTAGTATTAAGGCCATCAAAGCTTTGTCCTCTGTGGGAGCAGAAATTCCTGAGAGCCAGAACGATGAGGCCAGCAACCTGGAACTAAGGAGAAACTTCCTAACAGTGAGGACAGTTAACCAGTGGAACAGCTTGCCACCAGAAATTGTGCGTGCTCCATCACTGGACAGTCGCTTCTCTGGACTGGTATAGGGTTTCCGTCAGAGGTTGCGCATGTTCCATCCCCGGACATGTTCAAAAAGAGATTGGGCAACCATTTGTTTGGAATGGTGTAGGATCTCCTGCTTGAGCAAGGGGTTGGACTAGAAGACCTCCAAGGCCCCTTCCAACTCTGTTATTCTGTTATCGTGAAGCTACATTAATAGAATCTTGCACGTCTGAAGGTACAATTCTCCCGCCATCTCCTTTAGAGCCTGAGAAACTAGGAGGGATACTTCCCGAGCTTTTCCTCCACCTGTTATACAGCTGTGGGGCTCTGCGGTCTGTTATCCGACTACTCCCTCGGCAGCATCCCTTCGCCCCGTCTCCCCGCACGCTCTTAACGCCCTCGCCTTTCTGAGCAACATGAGCTGCGAGTGAATTTTCTCCACTCTGAATTTTCCCTGTTGTTGTTGGTTTTTTTATTATTTTTTTATAGGAAGCTCCTGACAAAGGACAACTTGTGCGATAAAAAGGCGCTTTATGTTTTGGGACGTGGTTGCTAAAAACAAGGACAGGCTTCAAAAGATTTCCTTTTTTTTTTTTTTGCTCCGGCTGCAAAAGAGAAGGCTTCCCTTGTGCCTGAGGTCAGGACTCTGAACCCAAGACGCTGTTGTCCTTTGGTCACAATGAAAACACGACGATGCTACGACGATGCTGTCATTCCGAGCCCGGGAGAAACGTCTCGGGCACAGACGCAAGTGGCACACAGAGCTTTTTAAACTGGCAAGCAAATTTGTGGAAGGGGGAGGGGGGAGGCCCTGCCAAGTGCCTCCTGTGCTGCCCCCCCCCCATTCCCTGCTTCTCAGGACAATTCATAAGGGTGGGATTTTGGGAGAGGCCTCTGTGAATTTAGAGGAACTGAACTGCAAACTCAGCGGCTGTTCCTTTCTGAGAAACCAGGGGTGATTTGGTATGGTGGCAAGTGAAAGTAGCCAGCTAGAAACCAGGAGACGGGTGAGTTCTAGTTCCTGTCTCAGGCATGGAAAACAGGCTGGGTGATTTCTGTCCAGTCCCTCTTTCTTTCTCTCTCTCTCTCTCAGCCCAGCCTGCCTCGCAGTGTTGTTGTTGTTGTGGTGGTGGTGGGGAGAAATAGGAAGAAGCAGCAGTATTAGGAAGGTTTACTGCCTTGAGTTATTTATGAAGTCATGAAGGTAAGATGGGAGGGAGGGAGGGAGGGAAGAAAAGGAGAAGGAGGGAGGGAAGGAGGGAGAGAGGGGGAAGGAAGAGGAGAGGGAGGGAGGGAGGGAGGAAGGAAAAGGAGAAGGAGGGAGGGGGAAGGAAGGGGAGAGGAGGAAGGGGGAGGGAAGGAAGAAAGGAAGAGGGGAGGGAGGAGGGGAGAGGAAGGAAGGAAGAATGGAAGGAAGAGGAGAGGAGGAGGAGGGAGGGAAGGAAGGAAGGAAAGAAAAGGAGAAGAAGGGAGGGGAGGGAGGGGGAAGGAAGGGGAGAGGAGAGGAGGAGGGAGGGAAGGAAGGAAGGAAAGAAGAGGAGAGGGAGGGAAGGAAGGAAGAGGAGAGGGAGGGAGGGGAGAAGGAGGGAGGGAGGAAGGAAGGAGGGAGAAGGAGAAGGAGGGAGGGAAGGAGGGTGGAAGGAAGGAAAGGGAGAAGAAGAAGGAAGGAGGGAGGGAGGAAGGAAGGAAAAAGAGAAGGAGGGAGGGAGGGTGGGTGGAAGGAAAGAAGGAAGGAAGGGAAGAGGGAGGGAGGGTGGAAGGAAAGAAGGAAGGAAAGGAAGAGGGAGGGAGGGAGGGAGGGAGGGAGGGAGGCAGGGGGAAGGAAGGAGGGAGAGAGGGAGGAGGGAGGGAAGGAAAGAAAGGAAGGAAGAGGAGAGGGAGGGAGGACAGAAGGTTTCAGATGGGTAGAAAAAGGGGAAATGCTTCTGAAAAGCAAGGAGGGATGATACCCCTAAGCATTCTTACCCTCTTGCTGAACTCACACAGCTGCTGCTGCTGCTGAACCTGAAGACTTTTGCATAAACTTCCCTTTGGAGGCAGCCATTCCTTTTGGCATTCTGGTGCTCCAGTCTGGGGAGGGGAAGGGAAGAATGGAAAGGAAGTGAGGGCTACGACGCAGCTGGAGTGGGGGAGAAAATCGGATAATAACAAGCATTCAAGAAAGGAAAGTTAGCACTTCCCTTTTAAGCCCAGCACTCAGTCGCTCTGCCCACTTCAGCATTTCAAATAAATCTTGATTTTTCTCAGATCTCTAGGAAGACCCATCTCTGTCTCGGGCTGCATTCATTACTACAGTAATATTAATGGACTTTCAGGGGAAAGAGGGATGGGAATTAGAAGGGGGGTGCGTGAGCGTGAAATGAATCGAAGTACAATCTCCGCCGTCCGTCCCCCCCATTCCTCATTAAAGCAGCACAGTAGACAGTGTGAATTATCAGAAAAGGAGATTTACTAGACCCTCCTGGGACTAAGGGGCATTGTCATTAGAACAGAGAAGGAAACACACGCAGAATCCTTGCTGGGACGAAGGAACATTTTTCCACGACACAGAAGAGTCCAAAGCAGATGGGAAGGAGGAGGGAGGGAAGGCATGGGGTGGAGGGAATACCTCACCCAAATCCTTGGTTTCCCAAAACCATGAAAAAATAAAAGATACAAAGGGAACAAGGAGGGTGAGGAGGAGGAAGAGGAGGGAAGAGGGGGGGAAGAAGGAAGAGGAGGAGGAGGAGGAGAAGAGGAAGAAGGGGGAGGAGGAGAAGAGGAAGGAAGAGAAAGAGGAGGAGGAGGAGGAGGAGGAGAAAAAGAAGAAGAAGAAGAAGGAGAAGGAGAAGGAGAAGGAGAAGGAGGAAGGGGAGGGGGATGAGGGAAGAGGGGGAAGAGGAGGGAAGGAGGAGGAGAAGGAGAAGAGGAAGAAGGAGGTGGAGGAGAAGAGGAAGGAGAAAGAGAAGAAGAAGAAGGAGAAGGAGAAGGAGAAGAAGGAGAGGAGAAGGAGAAGGAGAAGAAGAAGAAAAAGGGGAAGAGGGGGAAGAGGAGGGAAGGAGAAGGAGGAGGAGAAGGAGAAGAGGAGGAGGAGGAGAAAGTCGTTAAATTTAGGAAAATGTGGGGGAATTCCCAATGAGTTTGGTTAAAGATGTACCACGCTTGATGAGCAACATAGCTAAACCTCAGCTGGTGTTCATACAATATCCTAACCGCATCCATCATGGTTTGTCGAGCAAGGTAGAGTGAGTTCTCCTACTTGCACTTTGTGGAACCGGCTCTCCAAATGGATGAGCAGAGGTTTCTCAATCCTGAAATCAACCCAAGTGCTGACCAAGACACCCAGAACTAAACTTGGGGGTTACCTCTGGCAGAGGAGAAGGTGTTCCAGGGACAGGTGGGTCCTGTCTTCCTACATGGCCTGTTTCTGTAGCTCCAAGGGTAGCCAAAGCAGGGAATTAGAGGCTAAACTCCATGGCCTCCCCTCTTCTTCAGTTTGGCATCCGGTCTCCACCTTACCTTTCAGGAGCACCTGGGATTCCACCCGTGGTGGGAGGCTCTTCTCGGAGGGCATCTGAGTTGCGTGTCCCTCACACAAAGGAAGCTCCTGTCTCTTTCCAGGGCCCTTAATTTCAGCACTGCAGAAATGTTCAATCAACAACTCTCCACGGGCAAAAGGATTGAGCTCTTCCTTTGGTTACCTGGAGGGAAAGAAAGAGAATTCAACCAAGGGATGAACTGTTGAGTTAGACTTTAAAGAAATGTTCTCCTTATCAGCTTTGTGCCACCTGGGCTCAGGTGGACAAAGGTTTTCTGTTAGGTCTCATCATTATCTGTGCTTGGTGGGTCTCCTCCTTCCCCCTCTCTCATCTTTCTCCTGTCTCTTCTCTCTCTTCCTCTTTGTCTCTCTCCTCTTTCTTCTCTCTCTTTCTTCTCTCTCTCCTCTCTCTCTCCCCTCTCTCTTCCTCTTCCTCTGCCTCTCTCATCTCTCTCTTTTCTCTTCTGTCTCTCTCTCTCTCTCTTCTCTCTCTTCTCTCTCTCCCTCCTCTCTTTTCTCTTTTCTCTCTCCTCTCTCCCTCTTCTCTCCCTCTCCCTTCCTCCCTCATATCTCTCTCCTGTCTCTTCTCTCTCTTCCTCTTTGTCTCTCTCCTCTTTCTTCTCTTTCTTCTGTCTCTTCCTTCTCTCTCTCTTTCTCTCTCTCCCCTCTCTCTTCCTCTTCCTCTGCCTCTCTCATCTCTCTCTTTTCTCTTCTGTCTCTCTCTCTCTCTCTCTTCTCTCTCTTCTCTCTCTCCCTCCTCTCTTTTCTCTTTTCTCTCTCCTCTCTCCCTCTTCTCTCCCTCTCCCTTCCTCCCTCTCATATCTCTCTCCTGTCTCTTCTCTCTCTTCCTGTGTCTCTTTCCTCTCTCTTCTCTCTCTCCCCTTTCTTCCTCTGCCTCTCTCTTCTCTCTTCTCTCTCTCCTGTCTCTCTTCTCTCCCCTCTCTCCTCCTCTGCCTCTCTCTCTCTCTTCTCTCTCTCTTGTCTCTCTCTCCTCCTCTCTTCCTCTTCCTTTTCCTCTCTCATCTCTTTTCTCTCTCTCTCCTCTCTTCTCTCTCTTCCTGTGTCTCTCTCCTCTTTCTTCTCTCTCTCTTCCATCTATCCTGTCTCTCTCCTCTCTCTCCCCTCTCTCTTCTCTCTTCTGTCTCTCTCTCTCTTCTCTCTCTCCCCTCCTTTTCCTCTGCCTCTCTTTCTTTTCTCTCTCCTCCTCTGCCTCTCTCTCTTCTTTCTCTCCTATCTCTCTCTCCCCTCTCTCTTCCTCTTTCATTTCTCTCCTCTCTCTCTCTCTCTCTCTTCTATTTCTCTCCCGTCTCTCTCTCCCTCCTCTCTTTTCTCTCTCCTCTCTCCTGTCTCTCTCTCTCACACACACACACACAGCTTGATTATCAGAGCAACACCTAAAGTGTCTTGTGTCTATTTTTGGGCACCAGCTTTTAGGAAGGACTCTGACCAATTTCAGCATGTTCAGAGCAATCAAGATGAGCCTGGAAGGAAGGGATGGAGATATTGAACGTGTTTAACCCAGAGAAGAACTCAGGGTGTCAGGAAAGCTTGCTTCAAGTTCCTGAGGGCCGGACTGTCATCTTCTAGAAGAGCAGCAGAAATGTTCGGAGGTGTTGCGGAAGGCAGAACAAGATGCAAGAGTTCTAACTTCCAAAGGACTAGATCTTGGTGGGCATCAGGAGGAACTTCCTAACAGAAACAGTTGTGGATGCAGTAATGTGTATATTTCTGCAGTGGTAGAATCTCCAAGATCCCTTCCAACCAAGATGTCTCTCAAAACCTTCATCATCATCATCCATTTGCTGTAGAGAGATTCTTCATAAGACTATGACATGCGAACAATATGGTGAACCCCACCAAGGTAGAAGACTTTTCAAGACATATATAAGAGCATTCCAAAACTTCCAATAGATCAAAAACGACCTCCATATTGAGAACTCTGCACACGGGCCAATAAAAGATAATGAAGGAGAAGGGTTGAATCTCCAATGGCAACAGTATGCACGAAGCATCATATTTGCGGGGTCCTTGGTGCTCTCTGAGCTTGGTGGTTTTCTCACAGACATTTCATTGCCAAGCTAGGTAACATCATCAGTGCAGCTCTTCTGGTCTGTGAGGTTCCTGCTTGAGTCTAGCACAGCTGCTTTCACATTGTGGGTGAGCCAGTTGTGTTATGTTGTGTTTTGTAGGTTAAAAAAGGGCAAAGAAGTGACATTGACTTGGCCACGCCCACCCAGTCACCTTACCACCAAGCCCCGCCCACTAATTAAGCCACGCCCACAGAACCGGTAGCAAAAAAATTTAGATTTCACCCCTGTCCCCACCCTATTGGCCTTCCGGAAAGCGGTGAAGACCTGGCTTTTCCGGCAGGCCTGGGGCCGTTGATCTCGCTCTTGTGATCTGGCGAGATCCGGCCATGAATGGTGTGAATGAGTTTTTAATGTTTTTAATGTTTTTTTAATTTTTCAATGTCTTTTTATAATGATTTTTTAAATGTATTGTGAGCCGCCCTGAGTCTTCGGAGAGGAGTGGCATATAAATTTAATTAATTAAATTAAATTAAATTAAATTTGTGCATGTGCAGAGGGTCTAAAATCGGATGTGACAATGGCGCACGCACTTCCGAACTGGTAGGGAAGGTAAGTAGATTTAAACCCTGGCAGGGGGCATGCGGGGGGTCGCACACATCCGTGGGGGGCAGGGTGCATCTGGGGCCCGTGTACACATGCGTGCATGTGTGGGGGATGGGCACATGGGGGGGCCACGCATGCATGCAGGGCCTGATGCACATGTGCGGGGGCAGGGCGAATGCAGGGGGTTGTGCGTTCATGTGTGGCGGCAGGGCACATGTGGGGCCATGCTTCATGTGGGGGATGGGGCATGCAGGGATTCACACATGTGCAGGGGGCATGGGGCAAGAGGGGTCCACATGCGCATGCACGGGGATGGGGAGCATGCGCGGGGGCTGCACACGCATTGCATTTGGGGGTTTTGGCGTGTGCTTTGGGCACTTGGTCTGCAAAAGCTTAGCCATCACTGGTTGAGCAGAGGGTTGGACTAGAAGACCTCCAAGGTCCCTTCCAACTCCATTCTTCTGTTTAATTCTGCTATGTCCTATTGGGAGGGGGAGAGGTAAACTCCCAACACACCACAAAATGTTCACACCGTGACACCATCTTTCCAGTTTTTTTTAAAAAAAAAGTAGGAACACATGACTTCATCCCGAAATGAGTCGCTGAGATTAATGTAAGAAAAATTACAGAGATCTGGGAACCTTGTTATTCCATTCTTCTGCTTACTCTCAAACTTTGCGCAGTTCACAGACTTCCAGCTGGGAAATTGTTTTTCCCACCCACCCACCCACCCACCCCGGATTCCTGGGTTTAACCAGGAGCCATGAGATCATCCTTGCTGCCTCCCAGTTTATTTCCAGCTCTGTGAAAACATTTGCCAGAGTTGATTCTTAGGAGGACCAAGGCTGATGGATGGATGGTCCTTTATCACAGCCAATGGAGTCTTGATGTTCACTACTACTTCTTCTCCTTCTCCTTCTCCTTCTCCTTCTCCTTCTCCTTCTCCTTCTCCTTCTCCTTCTCCTTCTCCTTCTCCTTCTCCTCCTCCTCTTCCTCTTCCTCTTCTTCTTCTTCTCCTCCTCCTCCTCCTCCGTCTCTTCCTCCTCGTCCTCCTTCTTCTTCTCCTTCTTTTTCTTCTTTCTTCTTCTCCTCCTCCTCCTCCTCCTCCTCCTCCTTCTTCTTCTCCTTCTCCTCCTCCTCCTCCTCCTTCTCCTCCTCCTCCTCCTTTTGCTTCTCCTCCTCCTCCTCATTCTTCTCCTATCTTCTTCTCCTTCTCCTCCTCCTCTTCTTTTCTTCTTCTCCTCCTCCTTCTCTTCCTCTTTCTTCTCCTTCTTTTCTTCTTTCTCCTCTTCCTCCTCCTTCTCCTTCTCCTTCTCCTCTTCTCCTCCTTCTCCTCCTCCTTCTTTTCTTCTTTCTTCTTCTCCTCCTCCTCCTCCTCCATCTCCTTCTCCTCTTCCTCCTCCTCCTCATTCTTCTCCTTTCTCCTCCTCCTCCTCCTCCTCCTCCTCCTCCTCCTCCTCCTCCTCCTCCTCCTTTAACTTCTCCTTCTTCCTAGCATATTCCCGCAGGTGCAGGGTCCACTTTTCAGATCATTGAGCACCACTTTGCATGGTCAGCTGCATCTCCAGGGCACAGGCCTGCGGCTTGCATATCTTTGTTGATGGTGACTTGCCATCTCTGTTTTGGGTGCCTGTGAGGTCACCAGCCATTGACTTCTAGTTGGTAGGCAGTCTTGGCCACAGTGGAAGGTGCTGCTCTCTGGACATGTCTTTACCAGCGGAGCCGGCCTTCTCCCTCATCTTCTCTGTAATTAGGGCCACACCAAAATGTTGTCGAATGGTGGTGGGTTGTCGAACCCAGTGGTGGGTTTCAAAAAATTTTACTACCAGTTCTGTGGGCATGGCTTGGTGGGCAAGGCAGGGGAAGGATACTGTAAAATCTGCATTCCCTCTCCAATCCAGGGGAAGGTTACTGCAAAATCCCCATTTCCTCCCGATCAGCTGGGACTCGGGAGGCAGAGAATAGATTTAACAGATTAACAGAGTTGGACAGGACCTATGCAGGTCATCTCGTCCAACCCCTTACCCAAGCAGGAGACCCTACATCTGCCTCTACCTAGGATCAAACTCACAATCTCCTGATTGTGAGGCAAGAGCTCCACCTCTAGGCCACAGCAGCTGGGCAGGCAGCAGGGCCAGTCAGAATTTTTACTACCGGTTCTCCGAACTACTCAAAATTTCCACTACTGGTTCTCCAGAACTGGTCAGAACCTGCTGAAATCCACTTCTGGAATGGTGTCATTTGTGATGTGGTCCAGAAGGGAGGTGCCCGATATCCAACAGAGCCTTCACATTTCCATGGCATGGAGAGAGCTTTCGGTCCCTGTTGTTGCTGCCCAGAATTCAGTGCCATACACTGCGACAGGGCGGATGGTTGTCTCGTTAATCTTAGATTTAAGACGGGTTGGCATTCGTCTGTCCCCATAAGACACTGGTATTGCACCCATAAAATTAATATCAGTTGTGAAATGGATTGTGTCCATCCAACTGTTGTTTGGGAAGGAGAAAGCTTCAAGGGACTGTTATCTTAAATGATGCAGAAGTGCAAATCCCCTTCTCACCAAGACACCAAGGACAATGAAGAAAGGGATTGGAAAGTCCTCACTGTAAGGCAGATAAGGACCACTGAAAGAGATTTGTGTAGATCAGCACCCCATCAGCACCCCTATCAAGGAACTACCCAACTCAGATGAGAAATCAAACAGAAAACAAATTTAGCCTAATCAAAATGAGCCTTGGTAGTACAGTGGTCTAAAGCACCCTGTTATTAAGACCAGCTGCCTGCAATTACTGCAGGTTCGAATCTCGCCAGGCTCAAGGTCAACTCAGCCTTCCATCCTTTCTAAGGTAGGTAAATTGAGGACCCAGTTTGTGGGGGCAATAAGCTGACTTTGTATAAATATACAAAAGGATGAAGGCTATTGCTTAGCGCATTGTAAGCCGCCCTGAGTCTCCAGAGAAGGGCGGCATATAAATCAAATTTAAAAAAAAGAAAAAACTGTAAGGTAGATAAGGACCACTGAAAGAGATTTGTGTAGATCAGAGTTACAAGCAGGAAACAACACCCCTATCAAGGAACTACCCAACTCAAATGAGAAATCAAACAGAAAACAAATTTAGCCTAATCAAGGAACCACCAAGAAATGGCTCTTCTCTGCACTTTTTCTAGAGTCTCAACATCTTTTTTTATAGTGTGGTGACCAAAACTGGATGCAGTATTCTAGGTGTGCTCTTACTAAGATTTATAGAGTGGTATTAGTACCTCCCTTGATCTTGATTGCATCCCTCTGTTAATGCAATTTAGGATTGCATTGGCCTTTTTGGCTGCCGCTGCACACTCCTGGCTCATATTTAATTGGTTGTCCACTAAGATAGGAGCCTGGATAGCTCAACAGACAGAGCTCTGTAATTTAACACCAGCTGTCTGCAATTAAAGTAAGATCGAATCCCGCCAGGCTCAAGGTTGACTCAGCCTTCCATCCTTTCTAAGGTAGGTGAAATGAGGACCCAGTTTGTGGGGGCAATAAGCTGACTTTGTATAAAAATATACAAAAGTATGAAGGCTATTGCTTAACACACTGTAAGCCGCCCTGAGTCTCTGGAGAAGGGCGGCATATAAATCAAATAAAAATAAAAAATAAAAAAAATAAAAAAAGACTCCAAGATCCTTCTCACAGTTACTGCTATTAAGCCTAGTTTCACCCGGTCTCTATGTGCACTTTTGGTTTTTTTCTTGCCTAAGTGTAAGACTTTACTTTTCTCTGCCTCTTTATCTCCCGAAGGCATCTGGGACTCCAGCAGAGGCCCATTTATGCTTCATGTTTCCTGAGCAGGTCCAAGGGAAACGGCTGTACAGCAATCCAAATCTGCAACCCATCGGCTCCTTCACGCCTGATGTTTTTACGAGCCTTGGCAGAGGAGTCCACGCCAACGAAAAGCAGACCAGACCCAAACCACTGGCGGTTGAGACTCCCTCCTTGCAGGCAAACAGCTGTTGATCTGAGGTTGCCACAAAGAAGAGGGAGTCAGGCTATTCTCCAAAGCAGTGGTCACCAACTGGTGGTCCATGAGAAAATTTTGGTGGTCCGCAGAAAAATTATTTGCATTTTTTATACTGCATTAAATCAAGGGTCCTCAAACTACGGCCCCTGGGCTGGATACGTGCAATGAATGTTTGTGTTGCTGCAGAGAGTCTCCCCCTTCGGGGTCTTTTTGTGCAGGTCGGAGGGGGGCAGAAATTCTGACTTGGGGTCTGCTTTGGCCTCCTGGTGGGGGGCTTTGGGTGAAGGCTGGAGGGAAGTGCCGCTGGTAGCAAAGAGCCGGAGAGCCTCGTTCCAGTGGGACTGCCGCATGGCTTGGAACCGGCTGACCATCTCAGCCTGCTGAGCCTCCAGGCGCCGGTATCTGGCCTTGCACTCCCGCAGGTCTTCCCTCTGCTTGGAAAGCCTATGCTACTAGTCCTCAGTGAGGTGCTTCTGCTGAGCCTCCTTCTCGGTCAGATCCAATTTGAACTGAGCCAGCTGTTTTGCCAACTCTTTCTCCTAGTGGCTGCTTAGCTCCAACAACTTGGGGCCCTAAGGAGTCCGGGCAGGCAGGCAAGGAGTGTCTGGGAGGGGAGCAGCGAGTAGAGGCCAGTGAGGTGCCCCTCGACGTGAGTGACATCAAGTTGACCACGTCCACCCAATCACATGACCAGCTAGCCACACCCACCCAGCCGGTCATTAAGCAGATCATATTAGTGATCCACGGGATTTAAAATTATGAATTTAGTGGTCCCTGAAGTCCGAAAGGTTGGTGACTCCTGCTCCAAAGCCCCTGAGGGCAGGACAAGAAGCAACAGGTGGAAACTCAGCAAGGAGAGAAGCAACTTAGAACTAAGGAGAAATTTCCTGACAGTGAGAACAATTAATCAGTGGAACAACCTGCCTCCAAAAGTTGTGGATGCTCCAATACTGGAAGTGTTTAAGAAGATGTTGGATAACCATTTGTCTGAAGTAGTGTAGGGTTTCCTGCCTAAGCAGGGGGTTGGACTAGAAGACCTCCAAGGTCCCTTCCAACTCGGTTATTCTATATTCTATTCTATCTTCCTTTCCTTGCTTCTTCGGGCTTCGTGCCCTTGAATGTCACTCGGTAGAAGCTGGAGGAAAAGCGAGAGAATGATTTTTGTATTCTGGGTCATGCGAAAGGATTTGGCCGGCACCCAAAACGTTTGACTCAGCAGAGACAAAAAACATTTTCTTTTTTACAAAAAAAAAAAAAAAAAAGGAAATCTAAGGCAGCTGTTGCTAGGGGAATATTTTTGGCTCAGCCTCTCCTGCTTCCCCCTCCATCCAAATAATTGCACTAAATGCAATATTTTGAAACGGATTCCTCTTTGGAAAAGAGGCCAGGGATGAAGGATCAAGAGGATCGGGGTTGAGGATGGGGGGAGGTTGGGGGGTGAGTCCTGTCTCAAGGAAGGAGAGAGAGAAGAAAACGATCGATAAGACCCCTGAATTGACTTCAGTACAACGGCATGGACATCTGTCTCCTCCAATAGGCCAGGCTAAGCCTGGTTAATTTCCATCGTGGTTTAATCTGTTTGCTGGTTTAATCTGTTAGTGGTGACGTGGGAACTGCCGCCTGGTTAATCCACCGAAGGCTCGCTGAACTACAGGTGATCCTGGATGTACGACTGAGCCCAACATTTCTGTGGCTGAGTGAGACATTTGTTAAAAGGGAGTTTTGCCCCATTTTACGACTTTTGTTAAGTGACTCACTGCACTTGTTAAGTTAGTCACATGGTTGTCAGGTGGATCAGGTTTCCCCCGTTGACTTGGTTTGTTGGAAGGTCGCAAAAGGGAATCACGTGATCCAGAGGTGGGTTTCAGCAGGTTCTGACCAGTTCTAGAGAACCGGTAGCGGAAATGTTGAGTAGTTCGGAAAACCGGTGGTAAAAATTCTGACTAGCCCCGCTCCCATGTATTCTCTGCCTCCTGAGTCCCAGCTGATTGGGAGGAAATGGGGATTTTGCAGTATCCTTCCCATAGAGTGGGACGGGAATGGAGATTTTACAGTATCCTTCACCTGGAGTGTGGTGGGAATGGAGATTTTACAGTATCCTTCCCCCGGAGTGGGGAGGGAATGGAGATTTTACAGTATCCTTCCCATGGAGTGGGGCAGGAATGGAGATTTTACAGTATCCTTCCCATGGAGTGGGGTGGGAATGGAGATTTTACAGTATCCTTCCCCTGGAGTGTGGTGGGAATGGAGATTTTACAGTATCCTTCCCCTGGAGTGGGGCAGGAATGGAGATTTGACATTATCTTTCCCTTGGAGTGGGGCGGGAATGGAGATTTGACAGTATCTTTCCCTTGGAGTGGGGCAGGAATGGAGATTTTACAGTATCCTTCCCCTGGAGTGTGGTGGGAATGGAGATTTTACAGTATCCTTCCCCTGCCATGCCCACCAAGCCATGCCACGCCCACCAAGCCACACCCACAGAACCGGTAGTAAAAAATTTTGAAACCCACCACCTGTCGAGATCCCCTCGCCACTCAGCGGGATGGTGGCAGCCGCGGATCCTGGCGCTATGCATATGAAGTTGGCCCCGCTGTTATACCTACTTGGATCGACGGACGGGGTGTCGGGCGGGATGGTTGTTTGCACAGGTGGTGGTGGGTGTTTAGCATAATTAGTAGGCGGCCGGTCACACTGCGGTCGGAGCTAGGATTCTGCTTAACTGCTCTTCCCCGGCTTTGCTGCAATTGCTGACTCATGCAGGGGCCGGGTGCTCTATCCGGAAGGGCGTGTGAGCCAATGTAATCATTGGGCGCGTGGGTTTAAAAGGCGTTGGAAGGCGGCTGCTCCCAACGCCGACTTTGTATGCCTTTTGCATTAAGTGTTTTCTTCGCTGCTGACGGTGCTAGCGACCGTTTGGAATAAACCGCTTACAGCAACTAAGACTTGGCAGCGTATGTTTTTCCGACGTCTCCTGGACACGCAGTTAGGAAGCTAGACAGAAAGTCGGCGTTTTCATCCTCCTTTTCGCGGGTCTGTCTCGTTGGTGTTGCACCCGGAATGGCGGAAGGCACGACGGCCGGGACATCGGTGATAGAGGAAGAGACGGCAGAGGATACCGTGGTGGAGGCTGCGCCCGGTGCTCAGGTAGCTGAGGAGGGGGAGGTGCTGGTCGTTCGCCCGAAGGAGAAGCTGGTGCAGGGGGATGCCGCTTCTGTTGAAGACAAAGCTGTCGGCTCCGGTGGAACAAGACCAGAGTTGGGTGAGTGGTGGCAGAGCTATGCCCTCACCGCCCCAAGGCCGCCCTCAGCACAGTCAGGGGACACGTCTTTCCAGGGGTGGAGAGAGCGACGGTGGCTGGACGACGAGGAGTGTGATTGGAGCCATTCTTCGGGTCTAGGAGCCTCCACCCTGGATGTGCTGCGTGAAAAGTTTGGAGAGGGGAGCTTTCGAGATGCCCCCTCCTGGCAACCGTGGGCGCCGTCGCAAGAGCCATGGCAGAGTCATGGGGAGACCCGGAGCAGTTCCGGGGCTCGGTTCCAGTTAGCAAGCCCGAAGCTCCGCATTGAGAGGGGGGTGTACAGACCTGGCAGGAGAGGTCCATCCCCAGCTTCTGGTTCCGCAACCCCGGTGGGGGGGTCTGTGCGTGGGGGGGCCCAGGACGCCTTTCAACAGTCTGGCTCCCAACAGGTGGGTCAAGGGGGGCCCCGCGGCCCTATCTCTCAGCAAAGAGGGGCTTTCCAGGATACTCGGCCGGGGGGCCCAACCCCGCTGTGGATGCCGGGGGTGGGCGCCCCTCAACAACAACAAGTCTGGGGGCCTCCCCCCATACAGGCCACATTCGATGGGAGTGCCGACAGGGTCTCTTTATTTTTGAGTCAAATACTAAGTTACATGGATCTCTACGGGCGTCTCTATCCGTCCCAGTGGGCCATGGTGGTTGCTATTACCACCGTTTTAACAGGTGAGGCTGCAGATTGGGTTGCTGATTTACATAGCGACCACGCTAAAGAACTGGCAAATGTGGGACTCTTTCTAGAAGCGTTACGCTGCCGGTTTGAAGACCAGTCCAGAACAGAGTTGCTTGAAAGCGAATTGGTGGCCATAAAACAGGGGGGTAGACCGGCGAGACAGTATGTTAAAGAATTTCGCACGGTGGCCGGTCGCCTCCGTACATGGCCTGAACGTCTCTTAGTGCATCAATTCCGTCTCGGACTGGATAGAGAACTACGGCAAGCATGTGTTTATCGGGGACTACCGCCTAAGCTGTCAGAGTGGTTCAGCGCAGCTGTGGATTTAGATGTCGGACTACGTGAGTTTCGTACCCGGGGTGTGAGTAGCCTTCCTTTTCCCCCTCATCGGGCCACGGAAAGACCGGCAAGCCCCAAAGTGGTGAACACCTCCCCGCCTCGTTCTCTGGTCCCTGTGGGGAGGGGGTCGATTCGCTGCTTCAGGTGTAATCAGTTGGGCCATCGTGTAGCCGATTGTCCCGTACCCCCTATTCCGACCACCACCCGAGGGCCACAGCCAACTGGGAGAGGGCGTGAACGAGCACGTTCGTCATCAGAGAGGTCCAGAGTGGGAACACCCACGACGATACGAGGTGCCCGGGGGACGAGTGGAGAGGCAGAAAGTCCAAATCACCGAGACAGCGTTCCGTTGGTTCCGGATAGCAGCGATGAGGATGCTCCGATTGATGCTATGGTAAGTGACCCTGTACACCCGTTTGTCATCCCAGTTACTCTAAGACACCTACGGACTACACGAGCCATTCAACAGGACGCCCTGATAGATTCAGGGTGTACCCGGTGTCTCATCCGGAAGAGTGTGGCTAGGGAATTGGGTTTGCAGTCAGCAAAGTTACCAGCTCCCATTCGCTTTGAGCAGATGGATGGGTCTTTACTGGGTGGCAAGGCTGCAACACGGGTTACCGAGTTAGTGCGCTTAGAAATAGGGGAGCATTGGGAACACATTCGTTTCGTCATTGTGGACACAATAGTGGAACCTATCATCCTAGGTTTAGCATGGTTAGATAAATGGAGGCCCAATATATGGTGGGAGGGCGGTTATCGACACGTAAGACTAAGTATCGGCCCAGAACCAGAACCAGAGACAGGGGTCGGGCGCGCGGGGTTGCAAAGAGATACTCCAGCCGACGCACCAAAACAAGGATATCCTGACATATATAGGGATCTAGCAGAGGTATTCGATGAAGGGGAGTGTGAGGTACTGCCTCCTCACAGAGCGACTGATTGTGCTATAGAACTAAAGCCAGGGGTTAAATTGCCAAAGCCGCGAATGTATGCTATGACAAAGCCAGAGTTGGAGGAACTCTTATCGATATAGCGTCTGAGGGGCTTCATTCAACCTAGTAGGTCACGCATGGCCGCTCCTGTTCTGTTCTGTGAAAAAAAGGACGGCGGTTTACGTCTGTGTGTGGACTTCTGGGGTTTGAACGCCGTATGTGTCGAACATCTTTACCCTCTTCCATTAATGAAAGATCTACTGGCCACCCTATCGACCGGGCGTGTGTTTACAAAGTTAGACCTAAGGGAGGCGTATTACAGAGTGCGTATAAAGCCAGGCGATGAGTGGAAGACCACGTTCAACTGCCCTTTAGGGAGCTATAAATTTAGGGTGATGCCCTTTGGTCTGCAAGGCGCTCCTGCTGTTTTCATGCAGGTCATAAACGAAGTATTGCATGAACACTTATATCGAGGTGTCCTGGTCTATCTGGACGATATACTAATTTATACCAGGACAATGGAGGAACATACAGAATTAGTGAAACAAGTCTTGAGGAAGTTGTTACGGGCAAAACTTTTCGTCAAACTATCAAAATGCGAATTCCACCGCACTAGGCTGGACTACTTGGGCTATCGTATTTCAGAAAACGGATTGGAAATGGATCCTAAAAAAGTAGATACAGTATTAGAATGGCAAGCTCCTAAAACACGAAAACAATTGCAAAGCTTCCTTGGCTTTGCCAATTTTTATAGACAGTTCATCCCCGCATTCGCTCAGATAGCTCTCCCTTTAACCGATTTGCTCCGTACAAAAGGCTCGGGCCTGAGAGCAAGACCAGGACAGATATTAGTGTGGACTCCGGATTGTCAAAAGGCTTTTGACAGTTTAAAAGTCTTGTTCTCGCAGTCACCAATATTACGGCATCCTGATTCGACCTTGCCGTTTGTTGTACAAGCAGACGTTAGCGACGTTGCCGTGGGCGCTGTGTTATTGCAAAGAACCAGTGACGGGGTGTTACACCCGTGCGCTTATACGTCCCGCAAACTGACACTGACAGAACGAAGGTGGGCTATTTGGGAGAAAGAGGCATTCGCTGTAAGGTGGGCGCTACTTACCTGGAGGCATTTGTTGGAGGGCACTGGTACCAGATTCGAAGTATGGACGGACCATAAAAATCTCGAAGCACTCCAAAGCCCCAGACGCTTGTCGCCTAAACAAATACGTTGGGCGCAGTATTTCCAAAGATTCAATTTTGAACTTAAGTATGTGCCAGGAGGGAAAAACTTCCTAGCAGATGCTTTATCACGGCTCCCACAGTTTGACAGTAAAAGGGAAGAAGTTGTACAAGCCATGATCCCTGATAAGCAACAGTGGGCCCGAACGGCACGTACCAGATCTTTGTCCTCATGGGAAGATGATCTACGTCGAGAGGTGGCTACGGATACCTGGTTGAAAAAACATGACACTAGGGTAACATATCGAGATGGCTTAGCTTGGGTAGGGACCAAGTTATATGTTCCTGAATCCTTAAGGCAGTCAGTATTAAATAAATGTCACGATGCAAAAACGGCAGGACACTTCGGATTTCTTAAAACGTTACACCTAGTACGATGCCAATTTTGGTGGCCACGTATAAGGAAAGAGGTCGAACAGTACGTAAAAGGGTGTAAAGTATGTGCAATGACTAAACCTCGACCAGGAAAGCCTATCGGCCTTTTACAGTCGGTGGCAGAACCAAATAGTCCCTGGGAGGAGATCGGAATGGATTTTATTGTAGATCTCCCAGAGAGCAATGGCAATACGGTGATATGGACCGTGGTTGATCTATTTTCCAAGCAGGCTCATTTTATCCCGTGTCATGGCTTACCGTCAGCTCGGAAGCTGGCGAAATTGTTTATATGGCACGTATATCGACTGCATGGAGCACCCCGACGCATTATTTCCGACAGAGGTGTACAATTCACCTCGGTATTTTGGCGTAATTTCGTGAAAATGATAGGCTCGTCACAGGGTCTGAGTTCGGGTTTCCATCCTAGCACCAATGGAGCAGCAGAAAGAACAAACGCCATGGTGGAAAGGTATTTACGTTGTTACATGTCATATCAGCAATCAGATTGGTCTGAGTTACTCCCCTTTGCAGAAGTGGTGTATAATAATACTGTTCACGGAAGTACGGGTGTTACACCATTTCAGGTTGTTTCAGGAAAAAACCTTCCTGCGATCCCCGAATTAGCTCTCCAGAACCCAGATAGAGTGTCACCAGATAGTTGGGCTGCTCGTGTTCGAAATCTTTGGCCCCAAATAAAAGAGGCGTTGGACAAAGCAACTGAAATCTATAAATACCAGGCCAACAAAAGAAGAGCAGACCACAAACCATTTGTAGTTGGGGATTTAGTTTACTTGTCTACAAAATATCTCAAACTACGAATACCGAGTCGTAAATTGGGGCCCAAATATTTAGGGCCCTTCCCTGTGGTAAAAGTGATTAACCCCGTTACAGTGGAATTAAAGCTGGGGAAGGTCCACCCCGTGTTTCATAGTAGTTTGTTAAAACCACTAGATGTCGTTAGCAACCAGACACTAAGACCAGGCCCGGTAGAAGGGGATCATTATGAGGTCAAGGATGTATTAGACTCAAAGCTCAGTAGGGGAGTCCTAAAGTATTTAATCAAGTGGAAGGTTATCCGTTTGAGGAATCATCATGGGTTAAGGCTACGAATTTGCGGGCTAGCCGGTTGGTTAATCAGTTCCATCGAAAATATCCACATAAACCAGGGCCTTGGGGTACGGATATAAAACCCTAGTATAATATTAACGGTGTATTGTTATATATTCCAGGAGGACGCCTGGTAGGGGGAGCCGCCTGTTGAGATCCCCTCGCCACTCAGCGGGATGGTGGCAGCCGCGGATCCTGGCGCTATGCATATGAAGTTGGCCCCGCTGTTATACCTACTTGGATCGGCGGACGGGGTGTCGGGCGGGATGGTTGTTTGCACAGGTGGTGGTGGGTGTTTAGCATAATTAGTAGGCGGCCGGTCACACTGCGGTCGGAGCTAGGATTCTGCTTAACTGCTCTTCCCCGGCTTTGCTGCAATTGCTGACTCATGCAGGGGCCGGGTGCTCTATCCGGAAGGGCGTGTGAGCCAATGTAATCATTGGGCGCGTGGGTTTAAAAGGCGTTGGAAGGCGGCTGCTCCCAACGCCGACTTTGTATGCCTTTTGCATTAAGTGTTTTCTTCGCTGCTGACGGTGCTAGCGACCGTTTGGAATAAACCGCTTACAGCAACTAAGACTTGGCAGCGTATGTTTTTCCGACGTCTCCTGGACACGCAGTTAGGAAGCTAGACATCACCACTGACGTGATCCCTAGGACACTGGAACCGTCATAAGTATGAGTCGGTGGCCAAGCGTCTGAATTTTGATCACGCGACCATGGGGATGCTGCAACGGTCGTAGCTGTGAAAAACGGTCGTAAGTCACTTTTTTCAGTGCTGTTGTAACTTTTGAATGGTCCCTAATTAACTGTCATAAATCAAGGACTACATGTATATGAGCCCAGAATTAGGAATAAACTTAAACGTTATAGAAACACTACCATGATCACATTTGAGACTGGAACCTCTGTTGCAAAGCATCATTAAGTGAGTCATGTCTGATTTTCCTCATGGTCAATAAGGGAATTATTGTTTGAAGGGACCTCAGAGATCTTCTAGTCCAACCCCCTGCTCGGGCAGGAAACCTTACTTACACCATTCCGGACTATCCAAAATCTCTTACAACCTGCCAATGCAATTCAACTTGGTCGAGAGGAGGAAGACCGTCTGGTTTTAAAAATTTAAAAACGCTGCGCACCCTACACAGTCCTACACAACATACACACACACTGCACAGGTTGGCAGAAGCTGGGACAAGTCATGGGAGCTCACCCCATTCCGTGGCACTAGGGATTCGAACCGCTGAACTGCCGACCTTTCGATCGACAAGCTCAGCATCTTAGCCACTGAGCCACCGCGTCCCTATTTTCCAGTTAGGTCTTATTTTGGGTGGAAATACAGTACTAAACGCCTCCGTCTGCTGATAATCTTAACTGGGGCTTATTTTTGGAGTAGGGCTTATGTTACAAGCATCCTGAAAAAATCATGCTAGGGCTTATTTTCCAGTTGGAACTGGGTATTTATTTATTTTTTTAAAATCCAGAGAATAAAGGTGTATTGCATGTTAAGAAGGGCAGCATTTGCGTTGAGCTCCGCTCCCTTGTTTTGCCTGTCACGGCAGCTGCCGCTTTGCATGCAGCGAGGAACCTGTGAGTAAAGGATATTTGTAATTTCACTGCTCTCCTGAACACGGTGGCATGACTCATATCTTTCCCTAATCCCCAGCTGGCTAGAAAAACAGAGAGGCTACATTTATAGATCGGGCTCATGGCAGAGATTTACAGGGTGTTTTAGCCATCAATAATAAAAATAATTAAAAAAGAGAGAGAGAGCCAAGAAGACCATTGCCTGGAAATGCCAAGCATTTGGGCATCCTTCCCCTCTTTTTTTTTTTTTTATTTTAAAAAAGACGACCGTTTGCAATCTCTTTTTTAAAAAAAAAAAGTTTGCAAATCGATCGATTAAAAAAAAAATAGCAAAAAATAAAAATAAGATATTAATGCACAAATTTGGATCATCTGCTGGGAAACCAGCACCCACCCTCCCTTCGAAGGTGCGACTTCCTTTTCTGCTTGGACCGACTTCAACTTTGACAAACCGCTTCTGGGTTGGTAAAGAAAAAGAAAAAAAAGGAGAAAAAAAATACAAGCGTGGAGCTGTGAAACCACCAGACGCCTGAACGCTTCTCGAAGGAGACAGTGCAAATTTTTGACGTGGAGGAGGATGTGAAACAGAAGAGGGAACTGAGCCAAAAAGCATATTTTTTAGAGAGCTGTGAAAAGCACCTCTAAAAAACTCAAACCAGTTGACCTTGGGACTCTTGGTGCTCTCTGAGCTTGGTGGTTTTTCTGGCAGACGTTTCTTTACCCAACTAGGTAACATCATCAGTGCTAGAAGGGTGTGGGGTTTGCTGTCTGTTTATATACAGGTGGCTCCCCTATTCCCTATCTGCTCCCCACTGGGGAGGGTTCTTGATGGTTCCTTCATTAGGCCGTTTACTGTTTGATTGTTTGTCTGTCTGAATTTGGTGTTAATCTCGGCTTATCTCAGGGTTGATGGTGGCAAGGAGGTGTTGTGGTCTGTTAGTTACCGACACTGACAGGGCAAGCTAGTAAATAAACAGGAAACAAACCCCACTCCCTTCTAGCACTGATGGTATTCCCTAGTTGGGTCATGAAACGTCTGCAAGACCACCAAGCTCCGAGAGTACCAAGGACCCCCATTCTCCTCCTCCTCCTCCTTTTCCTTCTCTTCTTCTTCCTCCTCCTCCTCCTCCTCCTGCTGATATTACCTAGTTGGGTCATGAAATGTCTGCAAGAAAACCACTGTTAGGTTCACCAAGCTCAAAGAGCACCAAGGACCCTCCATCCTCCTTCACCTCCTCCTTTTCCTACTCTTCCTCCTCCTCCTCTCCACAAAACCCCACCCTTTTAACACTGATGATATTACCTAGCTGGGTCATGAAACGTCTGCAAGACCACCAAGCTCCGAGAGCACCAAGGACTTCCATTCTCCTCCTCCTCCTCCTCCTCCTCTACCTCATTCTACTCCTCCTCCTCCGTCTCATTCTACTCCACAAATCCCACTCCCTCCTAGCACTGATGATACTCCCTAGTTGGATCATGAAACGTCTACTAAAAACTACCAAGCTCACAGAGCATCAAGAACCTCTCCTCCTCCTCCTCCTCCTCCTCCTCCTCCTCCTCCTCCTCCTCCTCCTCCTCCTCCTCCTCCTCCTCCTCCTCCTCCTCCTCCTCCTCATGATATTACCTATTTGGGTCACGAAACATCTGCAAGAAAACCACTAAGCTCAGAGAACCCCAAGAACCCCACAGTCATTGTCGTCATCCTCCTCCCTGTCTCATTCTCCTCCACAAACCCCACCTAGCACTGATGATGTTACCTACTTCGGTCATGAGACGTCTGCAAGAAAACCATCCATCTCAGAGAGCACCAGGGACCCCACCGTTCAAACCCCGAGTTACAAACACCCTCTTCCCTTGGCCCACTTGTGATTTGCAAACGTCCGACTTTGCAAGTCTTCTCAGCCAGCTTCTGAAGAATACATCTCCATTCTTCCGGTTGGGCTTGTGACATTCCATGCCCAGGGAAACCAAAGCAACCGACTGATCCAGAGACCTCCAGACCAAAAGGCCCCTCTGATGTTCCTCCACCTTAAAACACAAACGTGCCTCAGCGGTATTTCATTTTCATTTATTTTTCATTTATTAAATTTTTATACCGCCCCTCTCCCGAAGGACTCGGGGCGGTGAACAGCCAGGATTAAAAAACATACAATATAAACATTAAAATACTTTAAAACATAATTAAATCTATATTGGCTTCCCCCAATTTAAAACCCCTTACCCATAAAATTAACCAATTAAAAGATTTTAAGCCAGCCTGGCTTGCTGAAATAAAAAAGTCTTCAGAGTCCGGCGAAAGGTCCGGAGGTCCGGGATCAGTCGTATCCATGGGGGTAGCTCATTCCAGAGGGCGGGTGCCCCCACAGAGAAGGCTCTTCCCCGGAGGGTCACCAGCCGACATTGCCTGACCGATGGCACCCTGAGGAGACCCTCTCTATGGGAGCGTATTGGCCGGTGGGAGGTTATCGGTGGCAGAAGGTGGTCTCGTAAATAAACGGGCCCTAAGCCATGGAGCGCTTTGAAGATGAGAACCAATACCTTGAAGCGCACCCGGAAGACCACCGTACAAATAGGAGGGATTTTTTTTTCTTCTTCTTCTTTGCATTATCCTTATTTCCAGGCTTTGTCAACTTGCACTGTTTTCTTATTTTCTTAAGAGAAGCGACTCCTGGCTTTGGTAGGGTGGTTGGGAAAGATTAAAGGGAGCCTTGGCTGAGGGGCCTGGCCACGTTCTCTGTTTTTCCAGATGGTTTGGCCATCTTTTGTGTTTAGAGAGGGGTGGGGTGGCGGGAGATCTTTTTAGGAAAAAAACCAGCCTCTCTTGGAAGGTTTGGGAAATGTGAGTCAACATAAAAGGGCCGAGGGGAAAAAAAATGGTTGGGTTTTGGTCGACGTTGTTGCTGTGAGTTCAAGCCAGGATGTAGCAGTGGTGAAATCCTCCACGGATTTATTTATTTATTTATTTATTTATTTATTTATTTATTTATTTATTTATTTATTAATGGGATTTATATGCCGCCCTATCTCCAATGGACTCAGGGCGGTTCACAATAATGAAAACAAAGCAAACAAACCATTAAAACAAAAATCCAAGTTAAAATTAACAAAAATTCAATAAAACCCAGTTAAAATTCTATTAAAACCCCCATCAGTCAAGGGCTCAGCCACGAAAATAATTCTGGGCTCAATGGTGGTCGTAAGTCCTGCACTTCGGCTAATCCTTCTGTGAAGGCCTCTTAATTGGGGGCAAAAGGGACAGGAGGAGAAGCTAATTGCAAACCTGCTTTCAAGATAGATGGGTGCGCAAGCTCAAGATTAGGTGGAGAATGCAAAACATTTGAGGACTTCTTGGCTTTTGGGGGGGGGGTCCATGCAAATTCCTCCCTGCTCCTCTGGTCAACAACACTTTGAATACTCTCTTAGGAATGTGGACTTTCCCTGCCCCCTCCCTAGTTGACCATTGATTTATGGACCACATTTGACTCAGCACCTCAATAGCTATCGGGTTTCCTCCTGTTGTCTCTGCCTCCGACCTGAGCTGTCTCCTGGCCTCCTGGATAGAATCAAGACCACGTGAAGTGTTCCCACCACTTTTATAATGCCTTGGTATTTTTATTTTGATCACGTGGCCACGGGGATGCGACAACGGTCGTGAGTGTGAAACATGGTGTCAGGTTTCGAGGTCGTCTCAAATAAATTGCATTTCAAACAAAGTCTTTGATGAAAAACTCCCATTTATTAAGCACGACATTCTAACTCCGACTCCATCGTAGCCAACACTGACTTCCTGACCCAAAACCCTCCCTTTCCTTTCCCCATTCCTCTGCACTCATTGGCCATCTTCCAAGTCACCCTACCCCTAATCTACTGCTCCAGCTCAAAGGAATTTCCCCCTTCCCATCCCATCTCCTAGGGGATATTATCTCCAGGGAAAATAAGTAGGTGAAAAGTCAAACGTCCCTTTCCAGATGCCTCTGCTTCTCCTTCTTATGTCAGCACTAGAGTAAATGCAGCTTGAAGTGCTGACACATGGTCTTAATCCACTTTCTTTCAGTGCTGTTGTAAGTTTGAATGGTCATTGAATGAACAATGTTGAGACTCTAGAAAGAGTGCAGAGAAGGGGGTTGGACTAGATGACCTAAAAGGTCCCTTCCGACTCTCATTCTGTTCTGTTCTGCTTGAGATCTCTGGCTAGAAGAAAGGAAAGCCATGCTAGAAAAAGTGCAGAGAAGAGCAATCAGGATGATGAGGGGACTGGAGGCTAAAACAGACAATGAACAGTTGCAGGAACTGGGCATGGCTGGTCTAGTGAAAAGAAGGACCAGGGGAGACAGGAGAGCATCTTCCAATATTGGAGGGGCTGCCCCAGAGAGTAGGAAGTGGGTCAAGCTATTCTCCAAAGCACCCAAAGGCCAGACAAGGAATAATGGATGGAAACTGAGCAAGGAGAGATTCAACCTGGAAATAAGGAGGAATTTCCTGACAGTTAGAACAATTAATCAGTGGAACAACTAGCCTCTAGAAGTTGTGAATGCTCCAACACTGGAAGTTTTTAAGAAGAGGTTGTAACCATTTGTCTGAAGTGGTGTAGGGTTTCCTGCCGGGGCAGCGGGTTGGATTAAAAGACCTCCAAGGTTCTTTCCAACTCTGTTATTCTATTCTAATAATGCTTTTTTTTTTTTTAAATTGGAACTTGAAACTTCTCATCTCTAATAGAGCAGCCCTGCCCTTCCCCTCTTCTTCACCCTGGCCTTTAACAGATTAACAGAGTTGGAAGGGACCTTTGTAGGCCATCTAGTCCAACCCCCCGCCCAAACAGGAGACCCTCCACCATTTCTGACAGATGACAGTCCAGTCTCTTCTTCAGAGCTTCCAGTGATGAAGCTCCCACAACTTCTGAAGGCAACTTCTGTTCCACTGGTTGATTGTTCTCACTGTCAGAAAATTCCTCCTTATTTCCAGGTTGAATCTCTCCTTGATCAGTTTCCATCCATTGTTCCTTTGTTGGCCTTCAGGCGCTTTGGAAAACAGGCTGACCCCCTTCCTCCTCTCTGTGGCAGCCCCTCAAATACTGGAAGACTGCTATCATGTCTCCCCTGGTCCTTCTCTTCACTAGACCAGCCATGCCCAGTTCCTGCAACCGTTCATCGTATGTTTTAGCCTCCAGTCCCCTCATCATCCTGGTTGCTCTTCTCTGCACTTTTTCTAGAGTCTCAACATCTTTTAGATAGTGTGGTGACCAAAACTGGATGCAGTACTCTAGGTGTGCTCTTACTAAGGATTTATAGAGTGGTATTAGTACTTCCCTTGATCTTGATTGTATCCCTCTGTTAATGCAATTTAGGATTGCTTTGGCTTTTTTGGCTGCCGCCGCACACTGCTGGCTCATGTTTAACTGGTTGTCCACTAAGACTCTAAGATCCCTCTCCCAGTTACTGCTATTAAGCCTGGTTTTATTTTTGTGAGTGTGCGCATGCATGCATTTTATTCTTTGTTAATTTTTTTAAAAAATATTAATTGCTTGATTGATGAACTACTCAGCGGCTCTCGTTTATTCCTCTTTATTCGTGTTTTCTCGATGCAGCAGGGTTTACAAAACAGTTTTATTTTTAACTGGCTCGCCTTTTCTGGCACCTGGGAGGTTTGTGAGTGAGAGAGAGAAGAAAGAAACTCGCTGGAGAAGGAACAGATTTATTTATGAGCCTCTTTCCTTTTTTCCCCCTTCTTTTTTAATTGTTACCGGGAGATTTTTTTCTCTCTCTTTTTTTTTCTTCTTCTTTTTTTAATCTTCCGCTGATCTGCTAGCTTTCCCTTTCACCTCTCTAGCAATGAATCATTTCGGAGCCCGGGCGTTTGGCATGTTGTGATTCATAACGATGCTACCAGGACATAAAAATGCAGCCAAAACTGAGGCTCCATGACGAGTGAGGGGATGTGCTTCCGTATGTGTGTGTTTTTGTGTGCTTGTGTGTCTGTGTATGTGCGTGAGAAACCTTTAGATGAAATGAAAATGCAGCAGGATATTTCGGGGAGGGGGGGGAAGGGGAAAAAGAAACCCAAGGCCCTTGCAGAAATAAAGCTTTTGTGCTTTTCTCGCCTGCTCGGACAAAACAACATCTTTGCACAATATCTGACCCGCTTATGAAGAACACGAGTGACGCCATCTTATATTATGGCTACAAGCCTCATCGGAACCTGGAGAGGTGGGTGTCAACCTGCAAAGCTTTCAAGTTGCCGTGAGCAGGAGGGAGGGAGAACTGATGGAGCTGATTGATTTCCCTAACTGAAGTGCATTCCATACATTCTTCCTGACCGCAATCAGAAGGAGGATGTTGGATTTCACAGCCAGCCAAAGTGGTTAATTGGAGAATGTGATTTATGACATGGCCAGAGAGGAGGGGAGAGACAGAGTCATAGGGAAATGTATATCTACGTGGGACTAGTTCTAACTGCATCCGAATATGGCCGAAATGGTGCTCCTAATAAATGACTGTATTTCTTTTGAAGTTCGGCTCATGGCTCATGAATTAATTAGGGCATCTTTTGGAAACTTCACAGTGGGTTTTTTTCCCACCGGTTGCAATTAAGCAACATTTTGGTCCTGTGGTCAGCGTGTTTAAATGTGTTTCACCCTTACAGGTCATCCTCGGCTTACAAACCATTCATTTGAAGTGACTTGCCACTGCTCCTCGCACTTATGACCGTCGTAGCATTCCCCCCGAGTCAAACTTTGGGTGCTTGGCAACGGGCATGTATTTACCATGGTTGCAGCACACCTGGGTCATGGGATCGCCATTTGTGACCAACCTCTGACAAGCAATGCCAAGCTGGATTCGCTTAATGACCTCTGATTCACTTAACAACACTGGCAAAAAAAAGTCATAAAATCAGGCGTGATTCACTCAACCAACGCATTGTTTAGTACCATAATAGAAATTCTGCCCACTTGAGAATTCTGGCGTCGGAGTCCGCATTCGATAGAGGTTGGGGAGCAGTGGTTTTATCAGAACCTGGTAGTTGGAATAGAGCTGGAAGGGCCCTTGGAGGTCTTCTAGTCCAACCCCATGCTCAAGCAGGAGAACGATTGCAGGAACTGAGCATGGCTAGTCTGGTGAAGAGAAGGACCAGGGGTGACAGGATAGCATCTTCCAATACTTGAGGGGCTGCCACAGAGAGGAGGAAGGGGGTGAAGCTATTTTCCAAAGCACCCGAAGGCCAGACAAGGAATAATGGATGGAAATTGAACAAGGAGAGATTCAACCTGAAAATAAGGAGAAGTTTTCTGACGGTGAGAACAATCAACCCATGGAACAGAAGTTGGGAGTTTCATCCCTGGAGGCCTTCAAGAAGAGACTGGGCTGCCATCTGTCAGAAATGGTGTAGGGTCTCCTTCTTGGGCGGGGGGTTGGACTAGATGTCCTACAAGGTCCCTTCCAACTCTGTTAATCTGTAATTTGTAATCTAATGTCAACTAAGATCTAACCATCCTCACTGCTCTTTTTGCAGCCTGTGAGAAAACTGCGATTTTTCACTGACGGTTGAAGTAGGTGATTCATGGACCACCACAGAAACCTGAGAAGGGGCTGTGAATCACCAAATGTTACATTCACAGAAACGGAGGTCACCAGTGCTGTGCAGTGTGTGTATGTTGTGTAGGACTGTGTAGGGTGCGCAGCGTTTTTAAGTTTTTAAAACCAGACTGTCTTCCTCCTCTCGACCAAGTTGAATTGCATTGGCAGGTTGTAAGAGATTTTGGATAGTCCGGAATGGTGTAAGTATTCGAATTTACCTGTTCGAAAGCAGGTAAAAAGTGCAAGTAGAAAAATAGGGACCACCTTTGGTGGGAAGGGAACCACGTTCCGTGTGCCTTTGGCGTTGAGTCATGCCGGCCACATGACCACGGAGACATCTTCGGACAGCACTGGCTCTTTGGTTTTGAAACGGAGATGAGCACTGCCCCCTAGAGTCGGGAACGGCTAGCACGCATGTGCAAGGAGAACCTTTACCTTTACTTAACCAGAAAATAAGCCCTAATGCATCTTTTGGAGCAAAAATTAATATAAGACCTGGTTTTATTTGGGGGGAAGTCCGGTAAATAAAGACGCCGAAAGCTCGGAGGGAAAAGCAGACCAGAAAAAAAAAAATCTGATGGATTTTTTTTTTTTTTAATGTTTTGGAAATATTTTAAGCCTTTAGGACTGGGTGAGATGCACCCTGGCGATGCAGATCTTGAACGGGTGTCCTGGAAGGGGCAAAGGGAATAAAAGAATAAATACAGATAGAACTCGACTTACGACAGTTTGTTTAGTGAACTGTCCGAAGTTGCAGCAGCACTGAAAAAAAGTGACTTATGAACATTTTTCACCTTTATGACAGTTGCAGTATCCCTACGGTCACGTGATCAAAATTCAAACGCTTGGCAACGGACTCGTATTTATGACAGTCGCAGTGTCCCTAGGGTCACGTGATCCCCTTTTTGCGACCTCCTGACAAGCAAAGTCGATGGGGAAGACAGATTCACTTAACAACGGGGTTACTCGTTTAACAAATGCAATGATTCACTTAACAACTGTGGCAGGAAAGGTCGTAAAATGGGGAAAAAGCTCATTTTACGACTGTCTCACTTAGCAAGAAAAGAGACTGAAGTGCCATCTGTCAAAAATGGTATAGGCCAGGGTCTCCTGCTTGGGCGAGGGGTTGGACTAGATCAGTGGTGAAATCTAAAATTTGTTACTACCAGTTCTGTGGGCGTGGCTTAGTGGGGGGGGTAATGTGACTGGGTGGGCGTGGCCAATATTTTTTTTACTTTTAAAACCATTTTTACATGTAAAATCATGTAAAAAAAATGCTTTCAAAAGGCTCTGACGATCCCAGCTGAGTTGCCTGATCGTCAGAGAGTTTTTAAAAGCTTGGATCGTCAGAGCTTGGATTGTCAGAGGCATTTAAAAGAAAAAAAGCCTCTGATGATCGCCCGGCTCAGCCGGGCATGGGGGGTGGGGGCAGGGATTTTTTGCTACCGGTTCTCCGAACTACCCGCTGCCATTGCTACCTACTCGCCTGAGCCAGTCTAAACTGGGAGCATTTCACCCCTGGACTCGATGGCCTACATCCAACAGTTAATCTTTATACAGGGCTGCCTGTATCTCCTTCTAACCAACCCATCTTTCCTTCCCATCAGCTCAAATGAAAACCTCCTCTCACTCTCAAGCTCAAGATCTCTAGACTTCAACTCCCTGCTTCTAAGCCAGGATTGACAAACCCTGTTTTAGCACAACAAGTGGACACGTTGAATGCCACGGTTACAGCCATCGCCTCTTGCCTCATTGTCTTGAAACGTGTCAACCGTTCTCGCCGGCAACTGGATCTCCAATCATTGCTGGAGAACATCTGAGCAAGAACGGCCCAGCTAGCAAATTTATAGCCGAAGTGACCTTCACAGATGCTTGGTTTTCTTTTAGGAGCACAGCTGAAGAAGAGACGAATGAGCAGAGAGGCTGGCTCTTCTTTTCGGAGAACATCGGAACAAGAACACTTGAGCCAGCAAATCCCCAGTAGAAATGACCTTCAGTGGTGTCTCCAGCCTGCTAAGTGCTACAAGCTCCTGGACCAGAGTCATGGAGCAGGAGACGTGGTCCTGTCTGTCTCGTTTTGAAACACCTTGGAAGATCACGTATGAATGCTTTCTCCTCAAAGGGGACTGGAGGCTAAAACATACGAAGAACGGTTGCAGGAATTGGGTATGTCTAGTTTCATGAAAAGAAGGACTAGGGCCGTGATGGCGAACCTACGCCACGCGTGCCACAGATGGCACGCAGAGCCATATCTGTAGACACGTGAGCGTTGCCCTAGCTCAACTCCAGCGCGCATTCACATGCCGGCCAGCTGATTTTCAGGCCTTCCGGTCCCACCGGAAGTTGGGAAACTGGCTGTTTCCTGCCTACGGAGGGCCTCGGGGGGGCACTTTTTGCCCTCCCCAGGCTCCTAGAAAGTCTCTGGAGCCAGGGGAGGGTGAAAAATGGGCCTTCCGGTCCTACTGGAACCCAGAGGGCCTCCAGGGGGTGGGGAAGGCCGTTTTCGCTCTCCCCAGGCTCCAAGAAAGCATCTGGAGCCTGGGGAGGGCAAAAAAACAGGCCTACCTGTCCCACTGTGCCATCACGGGGGAGTATGGGGGGGAGGGGCACATTGAATTATGGGTGTGGGCACACACACTCACGACCCCCTCATGCTCCCCCCCACTTTTGGCACGCGATGGCAAAAAGGTTAGCCATCACTGGACTAGGGGGTGATATGACAGCAGTATTCCTGTATTTGAGGAGCCACCAGAAAGAAGAGGAGGTCAACCTATTCTCCAAAGCACCAGAAGGCAGGACAAGAAGCAACGGATGGAAACGAATCAAGGAGAGAAGCAACCCGGAATTAAGGAGAAACTTCCTAACAGTGAGGACAATTAACCAGTGGAACAGAAGATGCCACCAGAAGTTGTGGGTGCTCCATCACTGGAGGTTTCTATGAAGAGATTGGGCAACCATTTGTCTGAAATGGTAGAGGGTCTCCGGCTTGGGCAGGGGATTGGACTAGAAGACCTCTAAGGCTCCTTCCAACTCTGTTATTCTACGTTCTATAATTATCTGGGTACATAACCATAAATTGCGATGAAGTGGTGCAGTGGCCTAGAGGTAGAGCTCTCGCCTCACATTCAGGAGGCTGCAAGTTCGATCCTATGTAGAGGCAGATATTTCTCTCTCTGGGCACGATGAGAATATATCTGCTGAATATAATTCTGCATTGGCAACAGGAAAGGCATCCGGCCAGTAAACACTCAGCTCCATTCAGTTGCCCGGGCTCCACCCCACAAGGGGGATTATGGGGTCATTAAAAGATGATGATTAACATAAATTATGATCAATTTGGGTGCTCCATCACAGAAGGTTTTTAAGACGAGATTGGACAACCATCCTTTGTTTGAAATGATACAGGGCAGGGGGTTGGATTAGGAGACCTCCAAGGCAGTGGTGAAATCTGAACCGGTTTACTACCGGTTCGCTGGCTGCACATATGTGCTGCGTGCCAAATGTGCACTGTGTGCACCCATGCACAGCGCACACCACGCACCAAATGCGAGATGCGAGCGTGCAGGGCATGCCAAAAGGAGGCATGGGGTAAGTAGAACAGTGTGCAGGTGGGGGGCGGAGGGGTCGGCCAGATAGGTTGTAAACAAAATGCTTTTAAAAGGTAAAAAAAAAAAAAAGGCTCTGACGATCGCGCAGCTCAGCTGTGATCATCAGAGCCTTTTTTTTTTTTTACTTTTTAAAAGCAAAAAAGAAAACCTTCCGCACATGCGCAGAGGGTACAAAACACATTACTTCCTGGTTAAAACCAGGAAGTAACGACAACCGGGCAGGTGGGCGGAGCCTTGTGCCGCGATGACTATCGGTTCTCCGAACCACCCACCACGATCGCTACCGGATCGGGCGAACCGGTCCGAACCAGGAGCATTTCACCCCTGCTCCAAAGTCCCTTCCAACTCTGTCATTCCGTTATCCAAAGGTGTTAATTTGCGTCCTTGCGAACGTTGACTCAGCACTCGAGCATTTTCTGACGTTCCCAAGGCTGGGGCAACTGACTCACCCTCACCAAACCAACCTCATAAAAAAGAAAAGAAAAGAAGGTTATCACTTAATAGTCCAGCTCCTGCTTGCAGCCTTCCATCTCTGCTTGCCTGAACCCTTGAAGGCGAGGCCAATAATTAAACCAGATGCCCTGAACAACAATCCCTTTTGTTGATTTCTTTCAAGGTTATCTTTTCCGATGCTGCTCGGACTCTTCGCTATTCTGGCACAATTCTGAGGTTTGCAACTTCAAGCGGTCAGGTTTTTTATTCCCCCGTAAAATCAGCAAGGGGACACGGTGGCTCAGTGGCTAAGATGCTGAGCTTGTCGATCGAAAGGTCGGCAGTTCAGCAAGTTCGAATCCCGAGTGCCGCGTAACGGGGTGAGCTCCCGTGACTTGTCCCAGCTTCTGCCAACCTAGCAGTTCGAAAGCAGGTAAAAAATGCAAGTAGAAAAATAGGGACCACCTTTGGTGGGAAGGTAAGAGCGTTCCGTGCACCCTTGGTGTTGAGTCATGCCGGCCACAGGACCACGGAGACATCTTCGGACAGCGCTGGCTCTTCGGTTTTGAAATGGAGATGAGCACCGCCCCCTAGAGTTGGGAACGACTAGCATATAAGTGCGAGGGGAACCTTTATCTTTACCTTATATTTAATATATGAAGGGACACGGTGGCTCAGTGTTAAGACACTGAGCTTGTCAATCGAAAGGTCGGCAGTTCAGCGGTTCAAATCCCGAGTGCCGCATAACGGGGTGAGCTCCCGTGACTTGTCCCAGCTTCTGCCAACCTAGCAGTTCGAAAGCACGTAAAAAATGCAAGTAGAAAAATAGGGACCACCTTTGGTGGAAAGGGAACAGCATTCTGTGCGCCTTTGGCGTTGAGTCATGCCGGCCACATGACCACGGAGACGTCTTCGGACAGCACTGGCTCTTCGGTTTTGAAACAGAGATGAGCACCGCCCCCTAGAGTCGGGAACGACTAGCACATATGTGCAAGGGGAACTTTTACCTTTAACTAAAGTCAGCAATGATTGTTGGGGGGGGGGGGTTTTGTTTGTTTTTTGCTTTTCCTTGGAGTAAGGCTGCGTGCCGGAGAGGACTTTGCTGTGTAATAGCAGACGGAGTAAAGCGTGCCAGCCATAGAAGGAGGAGTAGGAGGCAGGAATTTAAAATGTGCTGGCGTCAAGAGCCAGCTGTACCATCGCTAGGACAGAACAAAGGGTTAGAAAAAGGGTGGGAGATTGTTCTGTAACTTCATGTGGTGTTTTTTTTTTGTGTGCGTGTATGTTTTTTTTTTAACACGATGAAAGAAAATCCCTTAATTAGCCGAAAGCAGTGATGGCTAACCTTTTTGCCATCGCGTGCCAAAAGTGGGGGGAGCACGGGGGGTGTGGGTCATGCATGCACGTGCCCACACCCATAATTTAATGCCCCCTCCCGCACCCTGCACCCCGTGCATGGCATGACAAAAAGGTTACTAGTGGGTCCAGAAGGCCTGTTTGTCACCCTCCCCAGGCTCCAGAGGCTTTCTTGGAGCCTGGTGAGGACGAAAACAGCCTCCCCCTCTCCCCGTGGCCCTCTGTAGGCCGGAAATAGCCTGTTTCCTGACTTCCAGTGGGCCCAGAAGGCCCAAAAATCAGCTGGCCAGAGCATGGATGCGCGCTGGAGCTGAGGTACACTCACATGCCTAGAGATATAGCTCCATGTGCCACCTGTGGCACACGTGTCATAGGTTCACCATCACGGGTTTAAAGGAAAAGCAAGGAAAGAATAAATAATCCTAAGTGATACTGGGCATTTGGATTCAGAAACGAGGAAAGAGGAGGAACAGCAGAAAATTATATTAAACCGGTATACCGGTAGTCCTTGACTTAACCGCTGTCTGTTTAGTGACCGTTGGAACTTACAACGGCACTGAGAAAAGGGACTCAGGACCGTTTTTCACACTTACGACCGTTGCAGCGTTACCGCCGTCATGTAATTCACATTCGGATGCTTGTCAACTGACTCGTATTTATGACGGTTGCAGTGTGCCCCGGGGTCACGTCATCCCCTTTTTGCAACAAGGGGCAGTGTGGTATAGAGGCTACCACCTGACTTACAACAATTCATTTAGGGACCGTTTCAAAGTTACAATGGAGATGTAAAAAAAATGACCATTTTTCACACTTACGACCATTGCCGCACACATCCCCGTGGTCGTGTGATCTAAATTCAGATGCTTGGCAACTGGCTCCTATTTATGACCATTGCTAGTGTCCTCTTTTGCGACGTTCTGGCAAGCAAAGGCAACGGGGGAAGGCCAGATTGACTTAATAACTGTGTTGCTAGCTTAAACTCTGCAGTGGTTCCCTTAACAGCTGCGGCAAGCAGTATTTTGGGTGTTTTGTTGACATGATTTATTGGGTTAGGGATTTTTTGTCTTCACTGTGAGTTTGTATTGTGTTGGGGGGGGCACTGAGGGAGGCTCAGCCAATCTCATTGTACATACGTCGTGCACTGACAATAAAGATTTGAATTTGAAGCAAGGGGGCAGAATTCACTTAACCACTTAGTATTACTGCTGCTTTTATAAAACCTTAGTAAGGCCACACCTGGAATAATGCAACCAGTTTTGGTCCCCATGCTACAAAAAAGATGCTGAGACTTTGGAAAAAGGTTCAGAGAAGAGCAACTAGGATGACCAAAGGCCTGGAGACTAAAACCATACAAAGAACGGCTGCAGGATTTGGGTTTGGCTAGTCTAAAGAAAAGAAGGATTAGGGGTGACATGATAGCAGGATTCCAGTATTTGAGGGGCTGCCACAAAGAGGAGGGGGACAAATTACTCTCCAAAGCACCAGAAGGCCAGATAAGGAACAATGGATGGAAACTAATCAAAGAGAGAAGCAACCTGGAATTAAGGAGAAACTTCTGAACCAGGGGAACAGCTTGCCACCAGAAATTGTGGGCGCTCCATCACTGGAGGTTTTAAAGAGGAGACTGGACGGTCACTTGTCTGAGATGGTATAGGTCTGCGATGGCGAACCTATGGCACGCGTGCCACAGGTGGCACACGGAGCCATATCGGTGGGCACGCGAGCTCAGCTCTGGCACACATGCGTGCGCTGGCCAGCTGATTATCGGGCTTTCCGGTCCCACCGGAAGTCAGCAAACGGGCCGTTTCCGGCTTCCATAGGGAGGGTGGGGAAGGCCGTTTTTGCCCTCCCCAAGCTCCTAGAAAGCCTCTGGAGCCTGGGGAGGGTGAAAAAATGGGCCTACCAGGCCAACTGGGCCATCGCGTGCCAAAAGCGTGGCGAGTGCGGGAGGGGGGTGTCACATGTGCATGTGCACATAGAATTATGGGTGTGGGCACATGCACACGTGACCATCCCATGCTCCCCCCGCTTTTGGCACGCGATGGCAAAAAGGTTAGCCATCACTGGTATAGGTTCTCCTGCTTGAGTAGAGGGCTGGACTAGAAGACCTCCACGGTCCCATCCCGATTCTATTCTATTCTATTCTATTCTATTCTATTCTATTCTATTCTATTCTATTCTATTCTATTCTATTCTATTCTATTCTATTCTATTTACTCTTATTCTACTCTACTCTACTCTACTCTACTCTACTCTACTCTATTCTATTCTATACTTCTAATTCTAATTCTAATTCTAATTCTAATTCTAATTTTATTCTGTCTCGCTTTGCAATGGAAACTTTGGGCTCCGTTGTGGTCGTAAGCCAAGGACCCTACTTATGGATTTCACCGACGGTCTGGATCAGGTGCAATTTATTTTTATTTTTTTGAAGTCTTCACAGATAGCCTGAGATGCTCTAAGCACAATTTAGTGGTTGCCAAGAGAGATCAGGGAAGTGTGTGTGTGTGTGTGGGGAGAGAGGGGTATTGTGTAGTTGGCTGCAAGCCATCCAGTTTGCATAATTCACCATTTGCTAATCGGTCCTAAGCGGCGTCTTGGTGGACGATCAAAAAGAAATACGCCTTTGGCAGGGACACGGTGTGCCTCGCTTCAAAGCGGCATCTGAAATCTGGAAATCTCCGGATAGAAGTCCCCACCAGCTATTCCCAAGAAAGGATGGGTTTTTCCTCCTTCTCTTTTGACTCTTTCATCTCTCTTGCTGCCGAGTGAATTTTCTCTTTAACCCCACAGCGTTGGAGATGTCATCATTCCCCCGCGATTAACAATGGAACATTATCTTCCACCGTGTTCCTGCAAACGTTTTTTTCGGTCCTGCCACTGCGGGGGGTGGGAGGGATGAGTGAGTCAAAGGGTGTTCTGATTTAGGCTTCCTGAGACAGTAAAAAGCACACAATTAGACCCAAAAACCCTCTTTTTATTTCAACGGCTGTGAATTCCGTTCATTCCCAGCCCGTGATGAGTCACAGATAGTTTGTAAAGAGTCCGACAGAAGTCTGCCACGGTCCTTCGGGATAAGGCTGATAAGCACCCACCTTTATCTCCCTTGAAACGCTGCCAAAGACCTAATTGGCAATTAGCTTTGCAAGGCCACAGAAACACAGAGTCAAAACGGAGCTTCAGAATTTAAACCGACCAGAATGAACAAAGTTGCTTCCTGCAAAGGCTCACATGCCTTTGCATGTCTTATGGAAGAGGCCAATCATTTCCAAGCCTTACTCCCAAGTCGCCCCTTTTGTCTTAACTGTTCTTGCCTTCTGGCAGCTCTGTGTATGCGTGCACTGGGAACAGGCTCCCCCTGTTCCTCTGCCTTGCTGACATCAGACTCTGGAGGCTCCGTAGTCAGCACATAACTCCCAGATGGCCCTGGCCCCATCTCTGCCTCCAATGCAGAGCCCTTGTCCGAGCCTTCCCCAGACTCCAGGACTGGCCCATGTTTCTCCCCAGCCTCCTCACTGTCTGACTCTGCTGCCAGCTCCGCAAGTTGCCGGCGGACCACAACACAGGGAAGAAAGAGTTGAAAAACTGCCAGTTCTGTTTTGTGCAATGCTTAAAAGATCAACCTGAGAAGCCTTGAAGAACCAAGCCGTCGGTTGAACTTTGTAGTCCTCGACTTACGACCACAGCTGAGTCCAACGTTTCTGTAGCTGAGTGAGATATTGGTTCCGTGATAAATGTAAGTTTTACCGTAAAACATAAATTGAACACAAAAAATAGTTTGTTGTGAAAGCGGCTGCCTGCGAAGGTCCCTGGATTGGGGCTGAAAGGCGAAAGTGGAAGCAGCATAAAAGGTAAAGATTCCCCTTGCACATATGTGCTAGTTGTTCCCGACTCTAGGGGGCACTGCTCATCTCCGTTTCAAAGCCGAAGAGCCAGCACTGTCCGAAGACGTCTCTATGGTCATGTGGCCGGCATGATTCAATGCCAAAAGTGCACGGAACGCTGTTCCCTTCCCACCAAAGGTGGTCCCTATTTTTCTACTTGCATTTTTGACCTGCTTTCGAACTGCTAGGTTGGCAGAAGCTGGGACAAGTCACGGGAGCTCATCCCGTTATGTAGCACTAGAGATTCGAACCGCTGAACTGACAACCTTTTGATCGACAAGTTTGGCATCTTAGCCACTGAGCCACCACGTGACCTTAGAGGATAATACATCTACCTAATATGCAAGTAGCCCGGGTTTAAATCCCAGAAAGGGTATGGCTAGCTGACGAGAGCTAAATAGCTTGAAATAGATCTATACTAGTCTCCCTTTATTTCTTTGTCGGTAAAACATAAATTCAACACAAAAATAGTTTGTCACGAAAGCCTGCGAAGGCTCCTGGATTGGGGCTGAAAGGCGAAAACGGAAGCAATATGCTCCATCCCATAATTGGGTAGACCAGGTTGCCCTCACAAACCGGTCCCATCCAGACGTGAGCTTCACATACTGTAGCAACCAGTTCGCCCAGCACCAGAAATGGGATGTGGGCATGCGCACGTTCGCTTCGCTCTCACACGCGCCATCCGTGCATGTGTGCAGTGTCACAAAACATGGCAATTCGCGCTCGCGTGTCGTCCATGCACGCATGCAACATCAAACAACATGGCACTGCACGCGCACACGCACATGCCATCCATGCATGCATGTGGCATCAAAAACACAGCAATATAGGATGGGATCACACCCAGGCGGGTGGGTGCTCAGGTCGCCACTACCAGTTCGCCAAAATTTGTCCGAACCGGCTGAATACCACCTCTGGTCCCAGCAGAGAGAAAACAAATTTGTTCAGTGAGTTTTGTCCCTTTCTTATGACCTTTCTTGCCACCGTCGTTAAGCGAACCACTGCCGTGGCTCAGTTAGTAATGCGCTTGTATAGCCAATCAGGTTTCCCCGATGCCTTTGCTTGTAAAGAGGGTCACCAAAGGGGACATTGGCAACCGTCGTAAGTCTGAGCCGGTTGCCAAGCATCTGGATTTTGATCACATGACCACAGGGAATGCTGCAACGGTCATAAGTTTGTGAAAAATGGTCGTACATCTTTTTTTTTTTTCTTATCGCCGTTGAAACTTTGAATGGCCCCCAAATGAACTGTTTTACATCAGGGACAGGGGTGGGTTCTAAACTTTTTTACTGCTGGTTCTGTGGGTGTGGCTTATTTTGTGGGCGTGGCTAGGTGGAGGAGGTTATGTGACTGGTTGGGCATGGCCAACTTTTTTTTTTACTTTTAAAAGCATTTTTTCTACAACCTTAAGAGGTTGAAGAAAAAAATGCTTTTAGAAGCCTCTGACGATCAGGCAACTCAGCTGGGATCGCCAGAGGCTTTTAAAGGCATTTTTTTTTCCCTACAACTTCTTCGGTCAAAGAGGTTGTAGAAAAATGCTTTTAGAAGCCTCTGACGATCCCAGCTGAGCCGCGCAATCATCAGAGGCTTTTTTTTTTTAACTTTTAAAAGCATTTTTTCAGCTGAAGAGATTGTAGAAAAAATGCTTTTAAAAGTAAAAAAAAAAAAAGCCTCTGATGAGGTGGGCGGGGTAAGCGAGCGGCGACCAGGCCGAGGACCGGTTTGGGGGCGTGGCCAACCAATGTTATTACCAGTTCTCCAAACTACTACAAATTTTTACTACCGGTTCTTGTGAACCGGTGCGAACCGGGAGCAACCCATCACTGGTCAGGGACAACCTATATACCACACCGGCCCTTGTGTGGACACACAAATGCACAATTAAAAAAAGGGGGGGAGATTTAGTTCCTTTACCGCTGAGACCGTGTGTGTGTGTGTCCGTGCGTCTGTGCGTGTTTGCTCGCCCAGATTTGAAATGTATTGATTGCTCAGGGATTTGGTGGCTTCTGTTTCTCCTCCTCCCTCTGCCAAATGCTCATCTCCGGCCGGTTAATTGCTGCTTTGCAATTTGCCAATGAACTTAGCAAATGCAAAAATGCCATTTTCAGGAAATGCCAATCCGCCAAAGGTCTTCCTGTCCTCTCCTGTCGTATTTCTCCCCCCTCCCGCCCTAATTGTCCCCAAAGCAATCTGACCTTTGAAAGCCATCGCTTGGTAAACCCGCTCATTTCGCCGGTCTCGGGATGGGGGGTGGGGATGGGGGGGTGGGGGGGGGTAGGCTGGTGTGGAAACAGAGCAAAAGCTGTGCCTGAATGCCCCAGGATGAAGGGAATGATCTTCTGGAGTTGACAGTTTTGATCCTCACCTGCCCATCAGGTCAAAGTTACGGTCCTTGACATGACTTACTCTGAAGGGTGGAGGATAGAATGGAATAGAAATAGTATAGTATAGTATAGTATAGTATAGTATAGTATAGTATAGTATAGTATAGTATAGTATAGTATAGTATAGTATAGAATAGAATAGAATAGAATAGAATAGAATAGAATATGAAATGAAATAATGAAATAAAATAAAATAGAATAGAATAGAATAGAATAGAATAGAATAGAATAATATAATATAAAATGAATGGAATGGAATGGAATGGAAATAAAATAGAAATAAAATAAAATAAAATAAAATAAAATAGGAATGAAATAGGAATAGGAATAGGAATAGGAATAGGAATAGGAACCGGAACAGGAAGAGAAGAGAAGAGAAGAGAAGAGAAGAGAAGAGAAGAGAAGAGAAGAGAAGAGAAGAGAAGAGAAGAGAAGAGAAGAGAAGAGAAGAGGGATATAGAATAGAATAGAATAGAATAGAATAGAATAGAATAGAATAGAATAGAATAGAACAGAAGAGAAGAGAAGAGAAGAGAAAAGAAGAGAAGAGAAAAGAAGAGAATAGGGATACAGAATAGAATAGCATAGCATAGCATAGCATAGCATAGCATAGCATAGCATAGCATAGCATAGCATAGCATAGCATAGCATAGCATAGCATAGAATAGAATAGAATAGAATAGAATAGAATAGAATAGAATAGAATAGGAACTGAACTGAACTGAACTGAACTGAACTGAACAGAACAGAATAGAATAAGTTGGAAGGGACCTTGGAGGTCTTCTAGTCCAGCCCCCTGCTCAAGGAGGACACCCTATATCATTTCAGACAAGTGACTGTACAGACTTTTCTTCAAAACCTCCAGTGATGCAGCACCCACAACTTCTGGTGGCCAGCTGTTCCACTGGTTAATTGTCCTCCCTGTTAGGAAGTTTCTCCTTAATTCCAGGTTCCTTCTCTCTTTGACCAGTTTCCAATCATTGTTTCTTGTCCTGCCCTCTGGTGCTTTGGAGAATAATTTGAACCCCCTTTTCTTTGTGGCAGCCCCTCAAATACTGGAAGACTGCTATCATGTCGCCCCTAATTCTTCTTTTCTTTAGACTAGCCAAGCCCAGTTCCTGCAACCGTTCTTCATATGGTTTTAGTCTCCAGGCCTTTGATCATCTTAGTTGCTCTTCTCTGAACCTTTTTCCAATAGAAAGAATCATTGTTCTCAAAGGGTGCGATAGCAGAGTTTCAATATCTCAGGGGCTGCCCCAAAGAAGAGGGAGTCAAGCTATTCTCCAAAGCACCAGAAGGTAGGAGGAGAAGCAACGGGTGGAAACTAATCAAGGACAGAAGCATCCTAGAACTAAGGAGGAATTTCCTGACAGTCAGGACAATTAACCAGTGGAACAACTTGCCTCCAGAAGTTGTAAATGCTCCAACACTGGAGGGTTTCAAGAAGAGATTGGACAGCCATTTGTCTGAGATGGGTCTTCTGCTTGAGCAGGGAGTTGGACTAGAACAGGGGCCTCCAACCTTAAACACTCAAAGAGCCATTTGGACCCGTTTCCCACAAAAAAGAAAACACCGGGAGCCACAAAACCTGGGTGGGCGTGGCCAACTCAACACCACTCACTTCCACCAGTCACATGACCCCCCCCAGCCACGCCTACCCAGCCGGTCATTAGGGCAGAGAACCAGTTGTTAAAAAACACAAAGAACCACAAAACCCTTTTGACATCTCTCTCTCCCTCCCTCCTCCCTCTCTCCCCACCTCTCTCTCTGTATCTCTCTGTCTCTCTCTCCCCCTCTCTGTATCTCTCCCTCTCTCCACCTCTCTCTGTATCTCTCTCCCTCTCTCCGTATCTCTCTCTGTCTCTCTCTCTCTCCCCCTCTCTCTGTATCTCTCTCCACCTCTCTCTCTGTATCTCTCTCTGTCTCTCTCTCCCCCTCTCTTTGTATCTCTCTCCCTCTCTCTCCACCTCTCTCTCTGTATCTCTCTATGTCTCTCTCTCTCCCCCTCTCTCTGTATCTCTCCCTCTCTCCACCTCTCTCTCTGTATCTCTCTATGTCTCTCTCTCTCCCCCTCTCTCTGTATCTCTCCCTCTCTCCACCTCTCTCTCTGTATCTCTGTCTCTCTGTCTCTCCCCCTCTCTCTGTATCTCTCTCCCTCTCTCCCCCTCTCTCTCTGTATCTCTGTCTCTCTCTCTCCCCCCCTCTCTCTGTATCTCTCCCTCTCCACCTCTCTCTCTGTCTCTCTCTCTCTCTCTCTCCCCCTCTCTCTGTATCTCTCCCTCTCCACCTCTCTCTCTGTCTCTCTCTCTGTCTCTCTGTCTCCCCCTCTCTGTATCTCTCCCTCTCTCCACCTCTCTCTCTGTCTCTCTCTCTGTCTCTCTCTCTCCCCCTCTCTCTGTATCTCTCCCTCTCTCCACCTCTCTCTCTGTCTCTCTCTCTGTCTCTCTGTCTCCCCCTCTCTCTGTATCTCTCCCTCTCTCCACCTCTCTCTCTGTCTCTCTCTCTGTCTCTCTCTCTCCCCCTCTCTCTGTATCTCTCCCTCTCTCCACCTCTCTCTCTGTATCTCTCTCCCTCTCTCTCCCCCCTCTCTCTGCATCTCTCTGTCTCTGCTCCGGGCACTTCTCCATCACCTGCCATTGCCCTTACCTCCTCAGGCCAAGCAGGAGTGACTGGGAGGGCAAGACGTGGGACCAGCCAGTGGTGGGATCACCCGACAGGGAGCCACAGCAGAGGGCCCAAAGAGCCGCATGCGGCTCTGGAGCCACAGGTTGCTGACACCTGGATTAGAAGACCTCCAAGGTCCCTTCCAACTCTGTTATTCCATTCTGTTATCAGATCTGGACTCCAAAGCCTCCAGAGGGGCCCTGAGTGGCCTTCTCCAGCCCAGTCCTGAAAGCCAAGTCCTTCTCAGCAATGTTATTCATAACCCATGTCCCCTCTCTAGACAGCCGGTCTCAAGTTATAAAGCTGAGACAGCTCGATGCTAATGTAATTCAGCCTCCAAGATTGCTGGAGACACAAGCATTTCCTTAAAAGCTTCTCCGATGATAAATATACTCAATGTATGGTGGAAATTGAGTCTTAATATTTCTACCCAAGCTTCGGAACATCAATTTCACGTCTCCTCTAGGTTGAGCCGCAGTGGCGCAGTGGTTAGAGCGCAGTACTGCAGGCTACATCTGCTGACTGCTGGCTGACTGCAATTTGGCAGTTCAAATCTCACCAGGCTCAAGGTTGACTCAGTCTGGCATCCTTCCGAGGACCCAGATTATTGGGGGCAATAGGCTGACTCTGTAAAACCAGTTAGAGAGGGCTGTATTGCTATTGCTCTTTCCTTCCTTCCTTCCTTCCTTCCTTCCTTCCTTCCTTCCTTCCTTCCTTCCTTCCTTCCTTCCTTCCCTCTGCCCACTGCCAGCAGTTTGATCCTGACTGGCTCTAGGTTGACTCAGCCTTCCATCCTTCCAAGGTGGGTAAAATGAGGACCCAGATTGTTGGGGGCAATAGACTGACTCTGTAAATCGCTTAGAGAGGGCTGTAAAAGCACTGCAAAGCGGTATATAAGTCTAAGTACTATTGCTTTTCTTTTTCCCCTTCCTTCCTTCCTTCCTTCCTTCCTTCCTTCCTTCCTTCCCTCTGCCCACTGCCAGCAGTTTGATCCTGACTGACTCTAGGTTGACTCAGCCTTCCATCCTTCCAAGGTGGGTAAAATGAAGACCCAGATTGTTGGGGGCAAGAGGCTGACTCTGTAAACCGCTTAGAGAGGGATGTTAAGCACTGTGAAGCGGTATATAAGTCTAAGTGCTATTGCTATTGTCTCCCGAGCTGTTCACCATGGCTGAAGAACCTTAGTCCCCTGATGGGTTCAAACCACCTTCCATTCCTCGAGGTTTCAACCTCTCTAAGAAGATGACCATTCAGGGCAGAGAGGATGGTCAGAGTAACTCGGATTGTCTCCTAGTGGGGGCTTGTGATTTTTTGCGGTGGGCACACTCTCTTTCAAAGTTGAGATGTCGATGAATGAATTAATGATGAGATCCTAACTACCAGCCCGCAATGGAGCCTGATGGAGCTATTTGGGGTTGACTTTTCTCTTCTGTCCATCGAAGAGAATTGTGCTTGACTCTTGTAGGAAGTTAGCACCCACCCCTCGCCTAGGAAAATGAAATATTTTAGGAAATATTAAAAGGGCAGAATATTTCCCCTAAAAGGGAGGAAGAAACTCAACCCCCCCCCCGCACCTTTGTCAATGGGCCATGAAGGCCTGGGCCAGTCTATTCTACATAACAAAGATCTACCTCTTTCAGGCAGAGCCATAGTAGGAATTTCCCAAATCCCTTTCATTACATCATCACCCAGCAAGAGTCAACCAAGCCTGGGACAAAGACAACCTACAAAGTTACCCCTGCATGGCCCCATGGGAGACTGACAACCAATCAGAACACAAGCTCAAATTCAAAAGCCCAGAGAGGGTCTAAAACTCAGACACTCTCAGCATCTCACCGGGAACCACAAAACCCTTTTGACATCTCTCTCTCTCCCTCCCTCCTCCCTCTCTCTTCACCTCTCTCTCTGTATCTCTCGGCCTCGGCCACTTCTCCATCACCTGTCGTCGCCCTTACCTTTTCAGGCCAGGTGAGGAGTGACTGGGAGGGCGAGGGGGGGGCCAGCCAGTGGTGGGATCACCCGACAGGGAGCCACAGCAGAGGGCCCAAAGAGCCGCATGCAGCTCTGGAGCCGCAGGTTGCTGACACCTGACCTCGTCAGTTGGGTGATGTTTAATCACAGCTTATTGAGAGGCTGAGCTCAGAGAACAGGGCCTCCACCATCTGACGCAAAGGTGATTGTGGGGTCCTCAGACTCAGATATCCCACTTTATCCCCATACAAGAAGCTGGACTTTTTCCTAACCCAGATGAATTTCCCGGTTATATCTCAGTTTGGACAATAAACGGAAATGTAAAAATCACAATGCAACACCTCCACCTAGTGGCCAAATGGAGTACTGAAACCCGCATCAAAAGCTGTAAACTGTGATATTTTCTCTCTTGTGAAAAATAAAGAGTTGGACCCTCAAGGACCCGTGGATAGAATAGAGCTGAGGTGGCGCAGTGGTTAGGGTGCAGTACTGCAGTTACTTCAGCTGACTGCTAGTTCAGCAGATCAGCGGATCAAATCTCACCGGCTCAAGGTGAGTCGGAAGAAGTCGATGGAAGGCTGAGTCGGTTGACTCAGCCTTCCATCCTTCCGAGGTGGGTAAAATGAGGACCCGGATTGTTGGGGGCAATGTGCTATTTAGTATACTGTCTTTGGTGTAAGCCGCCCAGAGTCCTCGGAGAGTGGGCGGCATAGAAATATGAATAATAAAATAATAAATAATAAATAATAGAATGAAACACAAAACTCTCTTCTTTCTCCTCTCTTCTCACTTCTCTGTTTTCCCTTTCTCTTTTCTCACTTCTCTCTCCCTTTCTCTATCCTCTCTTCTCTCTCCCTTTCTTTCTTCCTTCTCTTCTCTCTTCCCTTTCTCCTCCTTCTCTCACTTCTTTCTCACTTTTCTCTCTTCTCTCTCCCCTCTCTCTACTTTCTCTTCCTCTCTTCTCACTTCTCTGTTTTCCCTTTCTCTTTTCTCACTTCTCTCTCCCTCCTTTCTCTATCCTCTCCCTCCTCTTTCTCTCTTCCTCTTCTTTTTCTTCCTTCTCTTCCTCTCTTTTCTCTTCTCTTTCCCTTTCCCTTTCTCTTCTCTCTCTTTCCTTTCTCTTCCTTCTCTCTCACTTCTTCCTTACTCTCTACTCTTGGGACCAGAATTTTTGTTGCTAAGCAAGGAAGTTGTTAGGTGAGTCGCACACCCAATTTTACCACCAGTGTGCATGTTGTTAAGTGAAACTGCAGTTGTTAAGTGAAACACACTTAACATTAAGTCATTAAGTGAATTCCAGCTTGTCCGGTTGACTTTGCTTGTAGGAAAGCAGGGGGCAAAGTAGTAAAGAGTGACCTTGGGATGCTGCAAACTCTTGTACATCTATGCCGGTTGCCAAGTGCCTGAATCAGAGGTGGGTTTCAGCAGGTTCTGACCAGTTCTGGAGAACCGGTAGCGGAAGTTTTGAGTAGTTTGGAGAACCGGTACTAAAAATTCTGACTGGCCCCGCTCCCATCTATTCTTTGCCTCCCAAGTCCCAGCTGATTGGGAGGAAATGGGGACTTTGCAGTATCCTTCCCCTGCCACGCCCACCAAGCCATGCCACGCCCACCAAGCCACACCCACAGAACCGGTAGTAAAAAATGTTGAAACCCACCACTGGCCTGAATGTTGATCACATGACTGTGGGGACGGTTGCTAGTGACGTAAGTGTGAAGACGAGTCATAAGTCAGGGGCTACCTGTATTTTTGGGGATTTCTGGTAACTCCCTGTGGACTTTTTGCTGCAAGGGTGACCATTTCTGGACTGCGCGTAGATAAAACTCAGACTAAGTGGAGAAGGTTGTGTTTTTTTTTAAATTTATTTGCAATTTTCAAAGAGGGTGAAAAGTTATTATACTAGTGTGCTCAGTGCGATGAAGGTGGAAGCTGATTTTTTCCCCCAATTATTCTTCTCTTTGTTGCCTTTCTCTCGTTTTTCTTTTCCTTTTCTGCACCTTCCTGATGTTTGTTTTACTAGTTTAGTTTGCATTAGTCTTTGTTATGTTTTTTTTAAAAAAGCTGAATAAAATTATTTGCTTCCTTTTTCTTTCTTTCTTTTTTTTTAAAAAAAAGAGGAGGTGCTTCCTGAAAAAGGCGGAATGAACTTTGGGGGTGCCGGGGTCTCCGCCGGAAGGAGATTCACGTGTTGGGTTCAAGAGTTCACATTGAAAAGGTTTGTTCCCTGGGCAAAGAGACACGCACCCAAACACACCCCTGCCACAATGTCTATTTCCAGCTGGTTTGTCGTGCTGGTGCTTCTAAATACTGGTAGATTGTCGGCGAAAACTGAGATACATTTCCAGGCCCAGACCAAGCAGGAACAGATCATCTGCATCCACAAATTTGCACTCGGTTGATTTTTTTTTGTCTTCGTGTGTGCTGCGCGGTGCCAGAATTGAACCACCGTTTGTGCAGTTGTGCGCTAGCAAGCTCTCACGTCAAAAAGGGAAAGAGGCTACAGTTAAAGGACTTTTTACAGACCCAACAATCAGACAGCTATGTGAACAGTAAAAAAGGAATGTGAGAATGGCCTTGCGAGAAAAGGACCCAGAGACGCTGCCAAGGAGATGGTCAGATAAGGGACTGCAGACTCCTCAGCTGCGTAACGGGTGGAAAATGAGAAGGAACCCTCCCTAGTTTCTTAAGCTGTCAAGCATATAATGGCATGTGTGAAAGGGCTTGGAAGACAAGAGCCAAGAGATGCTGCCAGGGGGGATGGTTAGATAAGAGGCTGCTTAGCCCACAGCTGCATAATGGTTGGAGAATGAGGATTAGAAGGGACCCTCCCTAGTTTCCCATCCTGTAAAGGAGACGGCTGTAATAGTATGTGGTAAAGATTCTAGGGGGAAAAGATGTGTAGGAGACGACCAGGCTGAATCAAAGGGAGAGGGGTCAAACACGTCAACAGCTGATCTAAGACCAGCCCACCTCGAATTCCTTTCTTAACTTCCCCTTGACCGTTAGTAGCTCAGATTGTTGTAGAGAGCTTAAGCAATAAAACCATTACACTCATTTTGAACTTGCTTGAATCTCCCGATTTTCCTGGCGCCTGAGAAGATGCCGCCAAGGGAAAAGTTAGATAATAGCCTGCTTAGCCCACAGATGGATAATTGGGTAGAGAAAGAAGACGCTCAGAAGAGGTCCTCCCAAATTTCTCAGAGTGCAAAAGGAGATGGCGGGAGAATTGTGCTTTCAGACTTGCAAGTTTCGGTTGATGTAGCCTCACAAGAAAAGTAAAATTAACTCGTGTGGTTGTGTTTCTTGTCTGTTTTATACGGTAAGGCTGACAGTGGGTGATCCTCCTTAAGAAGGATCAAAGGACTTTCTGGGGATGAGAAGCTGGAAACGATCCAGCAAAGGATGGGGGGAATAGATTGGAGTCTTTAGGTGGCTGCTCCAAGGGTTCTCCATCAGTCCTCCAACTCCGAGGTTGCCATTGAGGTTCTTCAAGTCTTGGCATGAGAAAAAACAACAACCTGGAGTAGGCTGGCTGCTTGGGGAAGGGGTCCCCAACTCCTTTCCAGAGGCAACACAGTCTTTTAAATCTCCAATGGGGTCATCTGTTCCCTTTCATCATTTCCACCACCATCCCGTCTGCAAGTAAGCAGGCTCGATAAAAAAAGAACTTGAGATCCTTCACAAGAAGGAACTGAGGCCATTATCAGGTATTGCTGCTATCGTGAACTGTGATTGTTGGGTCTTCCTGCAGAAGTGGGCTTGTTTCCGAAGCTTCCGGACGATCAGGCGTTTGCAAAGTCCTTGTCGCCGTCTTTCTCTGAAAAAAGCAGGCAGAAGTTAGTTTAGAATTTGCACGGCTCCTGAAATACGTGAGGTTGGGTTGATTCCTCAAGCTGAGCCAACTTCCCGTTCTCATCCTTTCCCACATTCTATGAACCAGGAGGCTGGCCTGGTTCCTCTGCAACTGAATCCTGTGGTTTAGCTCATTATCCTTCAGAGATAATGGAACAAACCAAGATCGTCTCCCATCATGGTTAAAAACTGCAGCATCAAGCTCTCCGCAGAGTCTCCAGGGTTGGAGAAGAGAACTTAACGGGATGCACCTGAATCTCACCGCCTGTTGTTTAATTAAATGAATCAAACCAAGTCAAGTTGGTTTAATTATGGTTCAAGGAATTTGATTGATTTGGATTCAAACAAGCCATGGTTTGAATCTGGTTTGCGTCTACGAATCACCGTTTTACGGTTCTATCAATATCGATCATTTAAAGAGGAAGCCCACATTCATTTCTTGTTGAGAGAAACGGGGCAAAGAGACCAGCTTTGAAAGTGTGGTGAGGCCGCACTTTGGCCAAGCAGCCGATGTGATGTCTCTCCCAATCTTTCCTTTCCTGGTTTCTTTTCTAAGGACTGGCGAATGTCAACAATTCCTTATTCAAGGGTTCTTTTGAATAAGGTAGTAAACACACAGCCGATGGGTCCTTTTCTCTCGCGGGTTTAAGAAATATGCCAAGTGGACCAACATCTGAAGACCTCTCTTTGATGCAACACAGAACAATTACTCTGAGTTGTTAATAAAGCAATAGACTTAGACTTATATACCGCTTCACAGTGCTTTAGAGCCCTCTCTAAGTGGTTTACAGAGTCAGCCTCTTGCCCCCAACAATCCGGGTCCTCATTTTAGTGATCTCGGAAGGACAGAAGGCTGAGTCAATCTTGAGCTCGGTCAGGATCAAACTGTGGGCAGAATTAGCCTGCAGTAGTGCATTATAACCACTGCGCCACCACG